>NC_041391.1:167091459-167156761 GCF_002162155.2 Triticum dicoccoides | reverse complement strand
TTCGGTGTCGGGTAGTGTGTGTGTGTGTGTGCGTGTGTGTGTGTGTGTGTGTGTGTTTGAGAGAGAAGCCAGTCGATAGATTAGTATCAAGATCGAGGTGTCACCCTACTCCTTCGGTGTTGGGGTGTGTGTGTGTGGGTGTGGGTGTGTGGGGGGGCAGTGACACTTACATATCTCTACTCTTATAGAAAACAGAGTTGGTGATGATGGTGTTCCTGCCATCTTGCAATATAGGCCATCCGATTTATATTCGCCGGATAGGAAGGAAACTATGGCAATTTTGTAAAAATATACCCACACCCCTCTCCGCATTTGCAAATAAGGCATTCCCTCGTTCATCCTTTTCTCCCACAAGATAAACTACTCATACAAATGCATCTTGATGTTTCGTGCAACGCATGGGCATCTTGCTAGTAGGGAGAAGGAGTTTGTGTGACACATATCTAGCTATATTAAGGGATAGGTAGATATCATTTGTGTGAGGCATTCTTAAAGCATCACGAAGATAAACAAATGGTGTGCATGCAAGTGCCAGAAAAATGAAGCGAGAAACAATGTGCGTGTGTGTGTGTGTGAGAGAGAGAGAGAGAGACGGAGAGAGAGAGAGAGAGAGAAATCTCAAAACAAAAGGTGATCTGCTAGAATCCCATTGTATGTATTCATATGGTTCTGGAACTCGAGTTAACCTTATGCATATGTGTGAGAGACATTATTATACTTTTGAGATATTAGTAGCTGTGGGTGGGCGGAATTAAATGGGTGGGTGTGTTAGACAGAGAGAGCGTATGTGTTTCTGTGTGTGAGACTTGTAGGATGGGGTAGAAAGACGAATTCTAACCTTGACGGAGGGAGAGAAATACACGAAGTGCGCGTGTGTGATTCCGATGCCCACAGGGAAATGAGATATGTATGCGTGTGAGAGAGATTGCACAATTCATTCACGTATCACTATCTAGCGATTGTGGACGTGCATCGCTTGAACATAAATCAATATCTACTTCGTATCGTGGCAAAGGTACAATATCGATTCAACGCTATAAAGACTCAACACTCACATATCACATTTTTTTCTATTTAAATAAACCTTTTCAATTGTGCATGCCAAAGTTACAGTGATGTTTCTTCAAACAACCAATGTAGCTATCATGTACATGCACCATTGTTACTCTTGCATTCAAATTCATTAGTCTTGGATGATTTAAGGTTCTATTATAAAGTAATATATGTAATATTCATATATGAATTCAACGGGTACGCAATTTATGAAATGGAGGCTATGTAATCATATGAGGTAACACTTTTAAGTAGCGGACTACAATATCTATTTCTTTTTGTGCGCCTCTACACTAACACGTCAATGCATTATCTTTAAAGTAAATAACCAATGGCACTAAATTATCTATTTACACGATAAATACATAGGCTGGGCGTTTGATCCCTTTTTTGTGAACGTGCCACTACACCCGTACGATTGGCCGCGCCTGTGTGAACGTCCAAGTTATTGGCGCATCATCCCGAGTTATTATCTTTTTTTCTAGGGTGGACTTCACACCAGCTATTAACTACTCACGTGTGCCCGTGTAGTCTAGCATGACCTTCCCGCTAGCACGGTCCAAAATTAGTTGAAACTGGATACGAACAATCCCGCGGGCGGCAAAATCTCCTGCCTCCTTCTAAAATTTCCGCCACCTTAGTCTTTAGCATGCGAAATTCCCCTTTTGTCCTTGGTGCACGGAGATCAACAGTTACAATACCGCCCTCATCTACATAATAGGTCGGGGCTCCTTTGGTAACTTCCAGTTCCCCCCACTACACGGCACCCCATTTCCTCTCCCCCTCCCGCAAAAACGACTAACTCCAGAGCACCAGAGCATCTTACGTCACGTCGTCCGTACTTCATCGGCCTTTCTCCCCTCCCCTCTCGAAACCCTAGATTGCTCATCCACCTGCATACCAGAGCCCATTCACTGCCAGCGGTGTCCACCTCGCCAGATCTACTTCTGCGGCCGCATCTACCCGTCCCACCTCCTCTAGAAACAAGTAAACTACTCATCCACCACTATACCATAGCCCATTCAGTGTCGGCCTTGTCCACGGCGCCGGATCTTCTTCGCTGGTACTCTCATCAACCGCCGCGCATCTGCAGCGGCTCATTCGTACTCCCCACCGGAGACGTTTCGTCCACAACACCCGGAGCCGCCCCATCGACGCCCCCCGTCGACGGTCGCCGACACCTTCCTCAACCCTACCGGAGCCGCTTCACCGACACCATCGTCAACCCTACCGAAGTAGCTTCACCTATACCATTCTCAAACCTACCGGGGCAGCTTTGCCAACTCACAAGTCCACGGCCTCAGATCCGCTTCCTCGCACCCTCATCCAACCTACCGGAGCAGCTTCTGACGCCCCGTCCACGGCTGCAGATCCGGACCATCGACACCATCCTTAACCCAACCACCGAAGCAGCTTCACCTACGCCCTCGTCCACGGCCACAGATCTGCTTCGCCCACACCATAGTCCACCCTACCGGAGCCGCTCCACAAACACCCTACTCGACAGTTCTAGATCTCCTTACCGGACCCCGACAGCCAGCGCAGCGTAATCACACTTGACGTTTCTAACCTGATTCCCACCGTCTAGCAAGATGCCAAGCACTCGACACGGCCTAGGTACTTGTCACCTTTAAACCCGTCCAGCATCACCTGCCCAATGTACTTCAAATATACTAACAGGTTGCTGTTACCTGTTATGCAGCTGGCAAAAACTACAAGGACGATATTTCTTCTGGATCTAACAGCTTGGCCAACCAAGATCCTGGGCTAAGGCATTGCTATGATCTTGTAAGTGCGTCTCTCTCTCTCTCTTGTATTGTTCTATGTCTGCCAGCATGCTTTGCTAGGATTTCCGACCAGTAATCCCTTTGTGCAGACAATGATTTCTACTACTGGCTGCTAAATTAGATATGTAGATGTCATACATGATACTACCTCGTACCTCCGTTCCTAAATATAAGTCTTTCTAGAGATTCCACTATAGGCTACATACAGAGCAAAATGAGTGAATTTACACTTGAAAATGTATCTATATACATCTGTATGTGGTCCATACTGGAATCTCTACAAAGACATATATTTAGGAACAGAGGCAGTATATTACACAAAATCGTAGGTGGCATGTAGGAATTCCAGTGCACTACATTAGGCTCCCTTAGAGTGCCTGCTAGTCCAGCACACAGAGTCATGGCTAGTTTATGCTATGCACACAATCATTAATTGGTGGTTTAAATATGCGCAAGGGATATGCAATGTATTATCATGTAGAGATGTCTAAAATTAGCCATGTCAACTTGCAGATAGGGTTACACAATGAAATAGTACAAGATGTATGTGGCAATTTCATGGAATGTCGCAAAAAAGGAGAGGCAGCGGTGAGCCTATACAGTGTGCTATGGTACATCACTCCTCCATTGCAATCATCATGACATGTTATTTGTATGCCAGTTCTATTAGCAAAGTTTCTTAGGGACAGTTATTACGAGTTATCCTAAGAAAATAAGCACCTGTGAATATAAGCTCCATGTAATAAGCCAACCAGTTCTTTTCATTGCGTTTTCAGCTTATCTTTGGTATGATCAGTGAAAAGTCTAGATTACATTATATTTTTTCATTTTGCTGCCCATATGAAAATTAATTTGACTTGCAAGCATCACAAATTGAACCCAGTGTAGTAATTAATATGATAGGAAAACAGACCATCACTATTTGCTCAAAATGCAAATACAAAGATACCATATACTTGGCACAATCTACTTTGGTCAATGTTTTCCATAGAGATCCCATTGCCTAATTTAAACAAAGAACGCATGACCCACATTTAAATGAAGAACAATTATTTATTGAAATTCGATGGTCCAAGTGGCTGGTTATTATCATATAGCAGCACAACCTGAAAGCATCATATAGCATCAGCAGCTCATAGAAACTCATCATAAAGTAGCAGCAATGTGCAATTCATCATATACTAGCAGCAGCTCATAGCAATTGATCATATAGCAGCAGCAGGAGCAGCTCATAGCAATTCATTGTATAGCATCAGCTGGAGCAGCTCATAGCAATTCATCATACAGCAATAGCAGGAGCAGCTTATAGCAACTCATCATATAGCAGCAGCAGCAGCTCACAGCAATTCATCATATAGCAGCAGCAGGAGTAGCTCATAGCAATGCATCATATAGCAGCAGCATAAGCAGTTCATAGCAATTCATCGTATAGTGGATCAGAATGAAAATTTGGCAAAAAATCAGAGGATATCCTCGCCTTATTGAATGAGCTCATCCTTCAACAGCACCTCAAGGCCACGACCTGGGAGGAGGGGAGGGGGGATAAGGTGCCTTCTGCCGTAGCGTGGCATCAGCCGTAGTTGTGCAGCACCCACCGGAGTAGTGCGTTGGACGAACCAGTGGAGCAGCTGCTGGAGACCATGAGAATGAGGGGTGGCGCCAGAGGGAGGAGCAGCCAGGGAGATTTGCCCCTACCCACCGGCCATGTAGCCTAGCTGGACAAAGCATCATCGAGGACCAGGCCAGATGTGACCAGTGGTGACGGCTCGCTGGAGGAACCCTAGTGCTGCAGGCAGGGGATCGAGGTAGAGGGAAAGGGGAGAGGAGATGCAAGAGGGCAGGGTAATGAACGCTTGCGTGTTTGTTTTTACTTGAGGGTCAGGTGTGACACGAGCGTTAGCAGTTGCATTTTGAGTGTAATATAGGCAGACAACAGAGTCATTTCATTATTCCCCTTCCCTTCAATTTTTAGTGAGGTGCTACCCGAAACATGCCCCTCCAAAGCGAAATTAGTTAAGCCCAAGCCCATAACTCAAAAATGACTTCTTTACATCTTTTATGGCTTATTTTGACAATAAGCCCTGAAAAGGCGGAATCGAACTGGCCCTTAACCTGCAATTCAATTGTGCGTGCAATGATGAATCACTCCTGCCTACTATAGTGTACATTTAGGCATCATCATACATGGCATAACCTAATACATGTGCATTCCATTGTAGAATCTGGAATATGCAATGTTTATGTTAGTTCATACATTGCACATGATGTTTAAATGCCCCTTAAATCTGGTCAGTCAAGTGATGGTCTTTAAGCCTCCTTCTTTGCTTCTCTTCTTGATATGTAAGATTTGCTCACACATCTGTTCAATTGCTTGTTTGCATCAGCCAGCCATACTAGGACTATTTGCTTTGATTACTTGTTGTTCTTGAACTAACACTCTAACAGAGCTTGTCAATGATTTAAAAACTAAGGGTTGTTGTAGTGGGGCCTTGTCTAACGCATAGGTGACATAAAGGTTTGGCTGTACACTAAAGTAGGCTCTCCAAGAGTACCTGGAGATCGACTTTGAAGGTATGCCTAGTTTTTACATAGTGCAGACATAGTAAATGCTCATTTCATTGTGTGCAAGTGCAAGAGATGCGGCATGTTTCATTATGTGGTGTAGTTTTGTTATAATCTCATCCTTTTGTGTTCACAGATAGGAAAGTATGCATATTTATATTCCAAGGAGACGAGTAACTAGTTTGTGTCACCTTGCAGAGGGGGTGCAATGAAGATAAGATTGAGGATTTTCAAGTACAAGATGTTAGGAAGGAGCCTTGCAAGAGAAGTAGGATCTGTGGTGAGCCTCTCCAACCTGTTAAGGTAAGTCACTGTATCCAACTCAACAGTTCAATTCCTTGTTTGTTTCAGGCATAGTTAATTTGCTCTTTTCAATTGCTTCATTTGTCCTTAGTTAATGAGATGCCCAAAGAATGATGCTTGATGTTGGGTACTTGTATAACTATTAGTTGACATAATTAAAGGCCTTACCATTTAATTACTCTGTCAAAGTGTGCATGAAGCTTTGATGTCTATTAGCCAACTATTATTGCATGAGGCTCACAATCTAGTTATACTAGGCTAATGATTGCATAGTTTTGCTTGCTGTAGTATGTTTGTATGAAACCCTCTATTGTTCATTATGCTCCCTAAGACTTTAATTGAGCTACAGAATGGCCAACTTCTTGCTTACTTATATGCAACGTGCTGTCTAAATTTGTAACTTGTCTGTGTTTTGGATTGGGCCCCAACATCATGCTCCTCTGGTGAGCTAAGAGAGATTTCTGTATGCAGGCTGCACAAACTACCTTTTTTTAAATTTTGAAATATCACATGCTTATGCTTCATGACGTATAACATTATTGTTAGCCCTGTTTTTTCATGTACAAAATAGCCTATCTTGCTCGCTTCACTGTTGTAACTATATTTTTGCCCTAGTCATGTGTACTTACAGAAACATTTTAGGATGAAGTGACATCAACACAAAGATATACCAGCAGTACGGCATGGCCATTACCGAATGATTATGGATTGGAATTGGAATGTGTTGATGTTCTCGAGCATCAACTAGAGGTGGCACGACAACGTGTACATGATTCTCAACGTACAATCAACAAGTTGAGACTAGAGATGCAGGTATTAGATGCAGGAGTCAAAAAAATGAAACAAGACACTGAGGTAACCATGAAGAAATTGGAGATTTTGCAGACTGAAATTTGTGCTATCTGAATCCGGCCAATCCTATTTTTTGAAGAGATTATAGTTCAAATGGTAAGTTAAGATGATGCGCATCCATGATGTATGAGTTGTATTTGCCCAGTGTATGTAATTTGCTGTTTGTGTAAGCTTTATTATCACTGGTGCCGAACCATAATGCCCAGTGGGTATAATCGGTTGTAACTTCTTTATTGTATAAGTGTAGGATTATTCTACGCCGGCTGTAATATGCCTTAGCCTCTTTATTGTATAGTGTATGTTTTTTTAGAGGTGATAGTATAGAGTAGGATAATTCTTTGAATATGCTATATCGTTCAAACGGGGCCCAACTCGCCCAAACGTTGTAGTGACCATGGCCCTCCACGAGCCGTACGATCCATGGGCCATCTACGGTACGGACGATCCATGGGCCTTCTATGGGCCGTCGGATCCATGGGCCTTCTATGGGCCGTCAGATCCATGGGCCTTCAATGGGCCGTCGGATCCATGGGCCTTCAATGAGCCGTCGGATCCATGGGCCTTCTATGGGCCGCTGGATCCATGGGCCTTCTACATCCCGTAGGATCCATGGGCCTTCTACGGGCCGTCTCATCTATGGGACTTGTACGGGCCGTATAATAGGTCGTAAACGGGCTAGAGTGGAAAACGTACGTTTTATGGGCTGACCGTAATGGGCCGTTAATAGGCCGTATTTGATGATGCTATGAAAATGGCCCAACAGATTAACGGGCCACAAACGGGCCGACTGTATCCACGGGCTGAATTTGGCCCACAAGCAGAAAAGGCTAGTAATGGGCCGTAAGTAACCGAATGCTGGAAATGAGCCCAAGAATAATGGGCCCTGAGAAGGCCGAAAGGTAGCACGGGCTGGAAACAACCCAATGGAATAATGGGCTTCTAATGGGTATAAAGCATACACTATTCATTACGGGCGAGTTTCACCACGGGCCATTAATGGGCCAAGAGTTACAGAGGGCCTCATATGGTCCGAAAGACGTCATGGGCCATACATGGGCGAGAAGTTAAAACGGGCTGGAATCATATTGGACGGCCCAGATGACGCTACTAGGCCTAATTAGGATAGGTCGTAACGGGCCCTAGGTTAGCGGGTTGTAAATGGGCTATATGTGAACAGGCCGTTAACAGGCTTTCCATGGGCCGGCCCGCCACCTTTTGACCAAGTCAAACGGGCCGGCCTTTTCACGAGAATGGGCCTCTGTTGGGTCGTGCCACATGTCGACGTTCCATAGGCACCTTCTGTCCAATGAGTGGATGATATCTGTCCCAATAGTGAGCCGACACGTGTTTCCTCTAGCCAATGATGATTTTACACGTGGAAAATCCCCATTGGTCGGGGCTGTTAACGGGTTATCGGATCCAAAACCGGACCCGATAGCTTAACAGTGTTCCGTTACGGTGGATGCCACGTGTCGGTCACCCTTGACGAAAGCACTTCTATGACACGCGATTTATCGCCATGGAAGTGGACACTTCTGTGATGATAATTTTGGTAATATCATGGAACACTTCTATGACAACACAGATATGACTATCTTGATTCTGTCATAAAATCATCGTGGATGTACATGCATGACAGAAAACGTGACCTACTGTGACAAACACGTATCATCACGGAAGTGTATTTTTTGTAGTGAATGGTATAAACCGCCTCTAACCAACCCATAATTATGATGCAAGTCCCAGGAGCAACAATCTTAGTCGAGAGATGATTGTGAAGCTCAAGGCTGTTTATACACTTGTTGAACAGTTATATACTAGAACTCAGCATGCACTGACCACAATTTATCCAACTAATCAAGCACCTACTCTCTTGATTTATGTCTTGAAAAAGCTTTCTGTTCTGTCTGAGAGGATTAACGAGATGAAGCGATCATCTACAAGAGCTCGTGCTATGACAACTTTGAGTCAGGCCAAGGCATGGCTAGCAGAGCTAGACCCGGCCGATATAGCTACCGGGTATCCAAGCTTAAAAGAAGATGGCACTCCCTTTGAGAAGAAAGACTTTGCTGCCTGCATGAAGGAGATACGTCCCCTGGCCATTCTGATTGCAAATGAAATAGATCTTTCAAGATACCAACCGGCTTATGACATGGAGAATCAGAAGCTGGCTACGCCAGCTTATAAAGTGATGGATCTAATTCCCCCAATCCGTAAGCACACTTTCACTCCTGAAGTTGAACCGTCCGAGCTTA
This sequence comes from Triticum dicoccoides, assembly GCF_002162155.2. Lineage (NCBI taxonomy): Eukaryota > Viridiplantae > Streptophyta > Magnoliopsida > Poales > Poaceae > Triticum > Triticum dicoccoides. Next base: position 167,147,949 of record NC_041391.1, on the reverse strand, counting down.
TAGATGATGAAGCTGAATTCCAAGCCTTGTGAGGCATTGATTGGTCATCACCAAACTTCCAGGCAGTAGAGGAGGACGAAGAACCGGAGAAGGATGAACCAGAAGCTTCAAGCCGTCAGGACTAAGAAGATTGATCCGCTGGGCGGTTCATATATTCGATCTTCTGAAAACACTTAATCATTTTGGCTCATTGAGTCATGTAATAGGCTAGTAAAAAACTTTGCTCTGTCGTGCCATCATGCATGTTTGTGTTTTGCCCAACACTTTTGATCCGCCACTTGGAAACTATCATTATATCGTTATGATGACGATGATTTATGCAAATGAGATTTAGTCTTGTCCTGCACACAAGTAGATCACAAGAGCCCTGGCGGTTCACCGCAGGGCGGGTCATGATACCCCATATAAAACCACTGGTGACTAAAATAGTTCCTGATCAGGGCCGGCTTAAACATAATCATGTATAATTATCACAAAATATCATACCTGTGATATTGAATCATAATGCTGGCTTATGATACCAATGCAGTAAGGGTGATAACCCAAAACTTAGAAGATAATACTTTGAAGCATTTAATATCATCATATACTGGTGACTTATCTTCCAAACCACGGACATACCCAAATATGAGCTGTAAAAATTGAGGCTACATGGCCTGAATCACTTTAAACCATATGTCAATATGGTACCAAGATGAATCCAATTTTTTTCAAAAAATCAAACAAAGCGAGAAAAGAGAAAGCCCCCAAGTGTTTGTGGCATTGAGCCAATCAAGAGGGATAATCACAGCTATGTTCAATGAGCAGGAAGCCCCCAAGTGACCTGTGGCATTGAGCCAATCAAGAGGGATATTCACAGCTATGTTCTCTTTGGTGAATACACCTATGTTTGAACATGAAGCCCCCAAGTGACCTTTGAAATTGTGGCATTGCGCCGATCAGAGGGATATTCACAACTATGTTCTCTTTGGTGAATACACCTATGTTTGAACAGGAAGCCCCCAAGTGACCTTTGAAATTGTGGCATTGCACCGATCAAGAGGGATATTCACAGCTATGTTCTCTTTGGTGAATACACCTACGTTTGAACAGGAAGCCCCCAAGTGACCTTTGAAATTGTGGCATTGTGCCGATCAAGAGGGATATTCACAGCCATGTTCTCTTTGGTGAATACACCTATGTTTGAACAGGAAGCCCCCAAGTGACCTTTGAAATTGTGGCATTGCACCAATCAAGAGGGATATTCACAGTTATGTTCTCTTTGGTGAATACACCTATATTTGAACAGGAAGCCCCCAAATGACCATTGAAATTGTAATGAAAAAGACTCATTATTCTTGCAGATGAAATGACAGAGGCCCTGCAACAGGGATGCTGGCTTTATTATAATCATCATAATATATACATTATCAAAATATGTACATTGTAAGAGCCTGTGGCTCAAGTGTAGTAAGGCCGAAGATGAGCAATATTCCACAGCCGGCGGGTCTCCTCCTCTGACTTACGTGAGTCCTTGTGGTCTCGAATATCAATAAGGTAGAATGACTGATTGTTCAAATTCTTGCTGACCACAAAGGGTCCTTCCCAGGGTGGGGATAGCTTGTGCATATCAGTTTGATCCTAGATAAGCCGGAGCACCAAGTCACCTTCTTGAAAGGTTCTGGTCTTAACCCAGCGGCTGTGGTAATGACGCAGATCTTGTTGGTAAATCACCGAACGAGCTGCCGCAAGGTCATGCTCCTCATCTAATAGGTCAAGTGCATCCTGACGTGCTTTTTCATTATCAGCTTCAACATAAGCCGCCACGCGGGGCGAGTCATGACGGATGTCACTAGGAAGAACCGCCTCTGCTCCGTAAACCATGAAGAAAGGCGTGTAACCCATAGATCTGTTGGGTGTAGTATTGATACTCCATAGCACTGAAGGTAACTCCTCCACCCAACAACCCAGCATCCTCTGCAAAGGAACCATAAGCCGGGGCTTGATGCCTCTCAAAATTTCTTGATTCGCTCTTTTAGCTTGACCATTGGATTGGGGGTGATCTACTGACGATACGTCAAGTCTAATATGCTCACGTTGACAAAACTCTTTCATAGCACCCTTGGACAGATTAGTGCCATTATCAGTTATAATGCTGTGGGGAAAACCAAAGCAAAAAATCACCTTTTTAATGAATTGAACCGCTGTTGCCGCGTCACCTTACTGACCGGCTCTGCTTTTACGCACTTTGTGAACTGATCAACCGCCACCAAAAGGTGGTTCTTTTTGTCCTTGGACCTTCTAAAATGCCCAACCATATCAAGCCCCCAAACTGCAAATGGCCAAGTAATTGGAATCATCCTCAATTCTTGAGATGGCACGTGAGCTCGGCATGAATTTTTTTGGCAATCATCACATTTACTGACCAAATCCTCTGCATCAGCATGAGTCATCAACCAATAAAATCCATGAAGAAAAGCTTTAGCCATGAGAGGTTTAGAGCCGACATGATGACCACAATATCCTTCATGAATCTCGTGAAGAATTTCACGACCCTCTTCAGGAGAAACACAACATTGAAACGCCCAAGTGACATTGCAATGGTGTATCTCTCCGTTAACAATTGTCATTGACTTAGACCACCGGGTCATCTGTCTGGCCAAAGTTTCATCCTCAGGTAACTCGCCCTGGGTCATATAAGCCAAATATGGAACTGTCCAATCCAGAATAGTGTGAAGAGCCGCCACCAATTGTGCTTCCGGGTCAGGAATAGCCAGATCTTCCTCTGTAGGCAACTTGACAGAAGGGTTATGCAGAATATCCAAGAAAGTGTTAGGTGGCACCAGCTTATGCTGGGACCCCAACCGGCTTAAGGCATGAGCCGCCTCATTTTTCCTCTGATCAATGTGTTCCACTTGATAACCCTTGAAGTGCCCAGCAATAGCGTCAACCTCGCGGCGATAAGCCGCCATGAGTGGATCCTTAGAATCCCATTTGCCTGAAACTTGCTGAGCCACCAAGTCCGAGTCGCCGAAACATCGTACCCGGCTTAAACTCATCTCCTTAGCCATCCGAAGGCCATGGAGCAGGGCTTCATACTCAGCTGCATTGTTAGTACAGGGAAATATCAACCGTAAAACATAACAAAACTTGTCACCTCGAGGGGAAGCTAAGACCACTCCATCCCCCGAGCCCTCCAATTGCCTGGACCCATCAAAGTGAATAGTCCAATATGTGTTATCTGGCTTCTCTTCAGGCATCTGTAGCTCTGTCCAGTCATTGATGAAATCCACAAGTGCTTGAGACTTGATGACCGTGCGAGGCATATACTTCAAACCATGAGGTACAAGATCAATGGCCCACTTGGCTACTCGACCTGTGGCTTCTCTATTTTGAATAATATCCCGTAAGGGAGCAGAACTAACCACAGTGATGGTATGACCCAAAAAATATTGCTTATGCTTCCGAATGGCCGTGAACATCCCATAAATGAGCTTCTGCCAGTGCGGATACCTCTTGTCGGTGTCAAAACCGGCGGATCTCGGGTAGGGGGTCCCGAACTGTGCGTCCAGGCGGATGGTAATAGGAGACAAGGGACACGATGTTTTTACCCAGGTTCGGGCCCTCTCGATGGAGGTAAAACCCTACTCCTGCTTGATTATTATTGATGATATGGGTAGTACAAGAGTTGATCTACCACGAGATCAGAGAGGCTAAACCCTAGAAGCTAGCCTATGGTATGATTGTTGTTCGTCCTATGGACTAAAACTCTCCGGTTTATATAGACACCGGAGAGGGCTAGGGTTACACAGAGTCGTTTACAATGGGAGGAGATCTACATATCGTATCGCCAAGCTTGCATTCCACGCCAAGGAAAGTCCTATCCGAACACGGGAAGAAGTCTTCAATCTTGTATCTTTATAGTCCGGGAGTCCGGCCAAAGGTCATAGTCCGGCCATCCGGACACCCCCTAATCCAGGACTCCCCCAGTAGCCCCTGAACCAGGCTTCAATGACGACGAGTTCGGCGCGCAAATTTGTCTTTGGCATTGCAAGGCGGGTTCCTCCTCCGAATACTTCATAGAAGATGTTGAACACGAGGATAGTGTCCGGCTCTGTAAAATAAGTTCCACATACCACCGTAGAGAGAATAATATCTGCACAAATCTAATCTGCTGACGTATTCCGTAGCGTGACGTCATGCCACAGCCAAGCCTTTATTCGAATCGTTTTACTGTCCCACCTCAGCGTGTTTAGCGAGGCGGTTTCCTTGGCACGTCTTGTCAAAGCAGAGATCGTGTCCCCTTATTCCGGGATTCTCATCAATACGGGCGTGGGTAACCCAACCGCACCATTGGTATGACTTCTTAATTGAAAGTGAGTCCTAAACGGTCACGGGGAGGGCTCTTGGTATTCAACCTCTTTATAAAGAGACCAAGGCTCGAATCCTTTCTTTCAATTCAATCAAATCCGCCTCTCGCCTCGAGTTCCAACACCCAAAGCTCCAGATCCAGGCACTTCGGAATTTTGATGATGTCCGGCTCAGACCTCCAAGGCCGGTGGATGCCTTCCTCCATTACGGAAGAAGATGTGTGAAAGCTGAGAGATGCCAGGTATCTGGCTGGCGAAATCTCGCATAGGCTGCCTGCTCAAGGGCAGGCTATTCCCACTCCCCAGCCCAGTGAGAGTGTGGTGTTCACATCTCACTTCCTTGGGGGTCTAGGCTTCCCGATTGATCCCTTCATGAGGGGGCTCATGTTTTATTACGGGCTGGAATTTCACAACTTAGCTCCGGAGTCCATCCTCCAAATCTCATCGTTCATTGTCGTGTGCAAGGCCTTCCTCCATATTACTCCTCACTTCAGGCTGTGGCTTAAAACCTTCAAGGTAGAACCAAAGATGATCGAGGGGCAGCACGCTGAGTGCGGAGGTGCTATTATAAGCAAGATTGCTGACGCTCCATGGCCCGAGGGCTCTTTTCAAGAGGAGTTCGGCTTATGGCAACGAGAGTGGTTCTACATCACAGCTCCCATGGGTACCACATGGGTGGCGCCACCTGCTTTTTGCTCGGGTCCCCTACCACGGCTAGCGTTATGGGTCAATAAAGGGCTTAACTGGGGGCAGTCCAAGGATGTGCCCTTGCAGCAGGGCCGCGTTCGAGATCTACTAGAGAGAGATATCAATTTGGCCGTAGTGGCACAGGTTATGCTGATTCGCCGCATACTGCCCTGCAAACGTCGCCCCCTCCGCCTGTGGGAATTTAATCCGGAAGGGCCACGAGCTCTCCAACACTTTATGGGCACAACGCCCGTGGAGATGTACAAATTGTTCTTCGGATCACAAGCAAGGTGTCCGGACTTGTCCGAGGACGCAGGTCTGAGCTGCAATCGCCCGGATACTCAAGTAAGTAGCCCCGTACCCGGACACGCCATCCATACATTTATCATAAAACTGCCCTTAAAAGAGCTATCCTTTAAACAGGAGTGGATAGCGGAAGCAAAGCTTATCAGGTGTCCGGCCCCCCTCCCTGAGACCATGTCGGATCCCGTGTTGACCAGGATGCGGGAGATTGCACCTTTTGAAGAAGGCGAAGAGGGGAACAAAGAAGCTACCGCCTCCGTGAAGGAGGCTGTCAGGAAGGGAGGAATCGAGACTCCTCTATCCAGGGAAAGAAGAGGAACGCCTCTGAAGACCCGGAGGCGATAGCCTCAAAGCGGGGGAAGAAATCTTCGTCAGAGGGTCCGGCGCCGGAGAGTGCTCCGGCCGCATTGCGCCCCCAAGGGGATCATCTCTCCACCAAGCCGTAAGTAAAGAGGGGGGTTAAAATGAGTGATATCCCTGTTTTATTTCTGAGGAAGATAACCAAAATTTTACCTTGCAGTTTGGATCTCAACCCTTCTCAGCAGAGCTCATCTTCAGGGGATCTCCGTCCAAAGATGATGGAGAGCGAAACGCCTCCCCCAGCTGTACCGTCTTGCGAGGCTGGCGACCCCGAGGTGTCGTCTCGGAGGATTTCTCCAAATCCGGACCTTGAAAAAGGTCATCCGACTAGTCTGGCACCTTTTGGTGCATGGTTGGAGGGGCTGAAGGATCTGCTCAGGCGAGCGTCTATCTCAGAAGAACACCATGTGTTGATGAACACGGTGATTAGAGCGGAAAGCAGATTGTACGAGGCTGCCAGGAGTTTACTGAAAGGTTTTGAGGTACGCAAAAAGATGTACCTTTTGACAGAGCCGCATATATAAAATGCGCTCTGTATAAATAGTAGCCCCTGAGACTCTGTGTGTTGTCAAAAATGACGGTGCACAGAGGATCATAATCCCAGGTATAATATGTCGCCTTTCCTATGTAGGTGGCGAGGTGTTCGGTGGCTAGCCGGACTGATGAATTTGCCGAGCTAAAGCGGCCACTTGACGTGGCAGATGCCGACATTGCGCTTGTGAATGAGCGGCTAGACGAGGCACAAGGTATGTAACGTCTCCAAAGACATCTGGTAAGAGGGGCTTGATGCTCGTACCTTATAACATATCTGCTTAATGTAGATGGTGTCGCTGCCGTGGAGAGCCTTCGGGCGGAAATTGCCGGAGCCAAGGAGCAAGCAACGAAAAGCGATGCGGCTGCCGTTAAAGCGGCTGAAGAGCTAAAAGCCGAACAGGCTGCACACTGCCAGAGCAAGAAAGAAATAGCCGAGATGGCTGTAAAATTGAAGGATGCTGCCGACCGTTGTAAGCTTCTTGAAAAAGAAGATAGGGTGGCACAGAAGGACCTAGAAAAGGTCACTGCCAAGGCCAAGGACACTTGCTCTGCAATGAGAGCTATGAAGGAGGAGCTACGTCAGGTCGGAGATATCACGGCTGGAAAGCCCTATATGCTGCGGATGAAGTTCGGGGATCCTAAGTATGCTCCGTTAGACCGGAAGTGGAGTGCAGCGAACACTTATCTGGATTTGGCGGCGAGCGCTGCACACGCGACCAAACACTTCCGGGGTCTAGGTGACCATGAATTGGAAGAACTTTTTTGGTCGCAGTTCCACAATCCAGAGCACCCACTTTCGGTGTACGACCGTTTGGCCGCTTGGGCGGAGCTGAACAGGTTATTCGGACTCTCTATGAGGTGCGTCGTGAGTCGTATGTGGCCGGAAGAGCCAGAGCCGAAGAGTTATTTTAGCTTGGTGCAGCAGCTCCTTGGTGCGGTGCCGCATGTTGATGTAATGAAGAGGTCAGCGTGCATAGAGGGTGCACAGATGGCTCTTGACCGTGTCAAGACATACTGGGCGGATATGAAGGCCAGTGTTGTTGCATCCCGGGATTCGGACGAAAGCCGAGTACCTGCCAAGCACTACTTTGAGGAAGTTCTGCAGGGCGCTCATTTAATAGAGACGCAGTGCTCGAAGGATGTTGTGTTCGAATAACATGTGCTATTGTAAAACAATATTTTGATGGGATATAAAAGCTTTTTATACTTGGGCTTTGAAGAATTAGAATGCCTCCTGTGCGGCCGTTAATGTATATGTGTATATAAACTGAAAGATGGCAGTCGTTGGCTTCAGCCCCCACGCATATAATGTGGGGGTGTTCGTAGAAGGCGCCTTTTCACACTTGATCCAACGTCTTGGTCCTATAAAGGAGGTGATAGCGCAGCGAACTAGGCAACCGGACTATAATGCTTTATCACTTTCATTTAGCCATAGGAGTTTGATAGTGGGGCTACTGAATAGCCCCTAGGGGCACTGCGCTCGCCCGAATTCGGGGCGCATGTGTGCCTGACCGGGAAACAGCCCTTCGTTAATGCGGAGGAATCCTAAAGATTCCGGCAAGTCATCGAGTGGTTGACCAGTCTCTCGCTATATCATGACAGTCAGTTTTCGGCTTTCTCTACTGAGGTGCTGGCCTGGCCGAACCGAGGCACAATCGCAGTAGTTCTCCTGGTGCCGCCTTAGCCGATAGAGCGGAACGTAAGGCAGCAAAACACAGGAGCCGGGCAAACCCAACATTTGACCAAAGACATGATTCGGAGCTGATGCATATAAGGCCAAACTCGCGATGCCGAACACTCCCTAAGGTATTCGGTCTTTATGAAGACGGGCTGAACAAAAGCCCTTGGTAAAAAGCCCCTGGTGTCCAAGTACGCGCAAAATTCTGGCGTGGCCACATGCCAAGACGCCAGCCTCCTCCTCGGTTATAGCAAAAACCGGGGGATGTTATCAACAAGAGACAGTAAAAAAGGTTTACGCAGGGTCTTAATCTGAAAAGAATCCTTGAAACGGGTCCCTACTGCACGTCTGCACCTGTGTCTCCGTTGTGTCGTATCTTGGACGGGTGTAGCACGGTGTTCGTCTGCAAAAGGGAGGAACTTAGTGGAAAACAAGCGTGCGAGAAATCGATGTTAAAATAAACAATGTATAATACAGAAAATGGGGAGAATTGAGCTTTATTGTCTCCTGGTGTGAATGCGCGGAGCCCCTTGTACAGGGTTATGCGGCTATTAAGCCTTTGTATGTTTACGCCGAACTCGTCGAGCCATGTCCGGGGTTTTTGACGACCTGTTTAGGTGCTCTAACTAGTAAAGCTGGATTAGTGCGCGGCTGTCAAGGCCGCCGCACCATCGTCCGCGCTCGGGTAACACTTGATGTTTCCCATTAATGAGATGATGCCTCGTGGACCGGGCATTTTGAGTGTAAGGGACGCATAATGCGGTATTGCATTAAAGCGGGCGAAAGCTTCGCGTCCCAGTAGTGCTTGATAGCGACTTATGAATGGGGCGATGTGGAAGGTTAGCTTTTTACTTCGGAAGTTGTCGGGGGAGCCGAACATAACTTCTAACGAGAGGGAACCCGTGCAATGGGTATCTGGGCCTGGCGTGACCCCTTGAAAGGAAGTGTTGCCATGGCGAATTATTGCTGGGTTTAACCCCATTTTGCGGATTGTGTCCTGATATAGCAGGTTTAGGTCACTGCCGCCGTCCATTAGTACTTGTGTAAAGTGGAGTCCGTCAATTATCGGATCTAAGACCAAGGCAGTCCAGCCTGTGTTCCGGATACCCCTAGAGTAATCCTGATGGTCGAAGGTGATTGGTTGTAACAACCAGTGGCGGGACTCCTCTGGGACAGGCCGTATGGCGCGCATCTCCGTAGGCGCCACTCTTCTTTTCCCTTTTGTCACATGAAGTGAATTTACTGTTTTGACTTCTTGTGGGAACTTCTTTTGTTCTCCGGTGTTCTGCTTGTGGGGTTCGTCGTCACCCTCGCTTGGTATGTCGAGCTCCTTGGGTTCGGCGTTGAGTTTGCCGGATTGCTTGAAGACCCAACAATCTCTGTGGGTGTGATTTGCAGGCCTCCCGAGAGTACTATGGATTTGACATATTTTGTCCAAGATTTCGTTGAGGCTAGATAGCTCGTCCCTATTATCCTTGGGGTGGCTTTTTCTGATTCTGCCGAGAGCTTTTGAATCCGGCATTGACTGCCGTGCTATTTGGGCTGTTATCCTGCCTTTCCTTGCTACAGCGCGGTTTCCCGTTTCCATCTCTGACTTTGGATGTACATGGGTCGCTGGTGCTGCTTCTTGCCAACCAGCTATCCTCTCCTGCGCAAAAGCGGGTCATGAGGCTTGTCAATGCGGCCATTGTTCTTGGCTTTTCTTGGCCGAGGTGTCTGGCGAGCCATTCGTCTCGAACGCTATGTTTGAAAGCTGCTAAGGCCTCGGCGTCCGGACAGTCGACTATCTGATTCTTTTTAGTAAGAAATCTGTTCCAGAGTTTTCGGGCTGACTCTCCGGGTTGTTGAGTTATATGGCTTAGATCGTCTGCATCTGGAGGTCGGACATAAGTCCCTTGAAAATTTGCCTGAAAAGCATCCTCGAGCTCTTCCCAACTTCCTATGGTGTTTTTGGGAAGGCTTTTAAGCCAGTGTCGGGCTGGCCCTTTCAGCTTGAGGGGTAGGTATTTTATGGCGTGGAGGTCATCTCCTCTAGCCATGTGTATGTGGAGGATATAATCCTCAATCCAGACTCCAGGGTCTGTTGTTCCATCGTATGCCTCTATGCTTACGGGCTTGAATCCCGCTGGAAATTCATGGTCCAGCACCTCATTGGTGAAACATAGGGGATGTGCGGCGCCCCTGTATTTGGGTGTGCCGCGATGTTCGAATATTTGTTGCGTTGCATTGCTTACTAGAGCTTGCTTTCTTGGCCCGTAGATGGATCTAGTTGGGCCGTCTTTTTTATGCGAATCCTTGTGCGGATCACGCGCCGGATTGAGTGCGGCGCCCTTTTCCGCTCGATGTCGGTCATGGGGTCGTCTATCCGACCTGGTGGCTTCCTTGTTTTTTGACCGCGGGGGCTCTAAGGCCTCCTCATCAAATTCCGGTAGTAATTTTCGCGTCGGATAGCTCTTTGTCTGGTGACTGTCGCCGTACTTGTGTGCGGTGTTGAGTACTCTGTCCCATCTGATTCTGAGTGCTTCTTCCGTTGTTCTGACCTTCCACTTCTGCTTTTTCAGGCTACGTGTCGTGGCGACGAGCCTTTGGTGGAGGTTATTCTTCTCCAGCAATTTGTCCGGCGTGAGGTCGTCCAGACTATTGTCTTCACCAGGGACAGGATGTTTGGTTTGTTCATCCAAGTTGCCCTGTTCGAACGGTTGCTCGATGGTATGTTCGTCGTCCGCTGGTTCATCCTGCTCTATGGCTGGATCTCTATCGAGGTGGGGCTTGGCGCGGCGTTTCCACCGCCGCTTTGATTGCTTTTCGAGGGAATGATCCCTCGTTGCGCCCTTTTGATCCTCGCCTTTGTTTCTTTTAGGTGTGTCCACCATGTATACATCGTGAGGTGAGGTGGTTGTCCAGTGCCCTATAGGCGCCGGTTCTTGTTCGTCTTTTTCATCGGCATCCATACCGTCGATGTCTTTGGAGTCGAAGTCGAGCATGTCGGTTAAATCATCGACGGTGGCTACGAAGTGGGTGGTGGGTGGGTTTAGAATTTCTTCATCGTCCGCGTCCCAACCTTGCTGACCACAGTCCGGCCAGGGTTCTCCAGATAAAGAGAGAGACTTTAGTGAATTCAGGATGTCACCAAAGGGCGAGTGTTGGAAGATGTCCGCGGCGGTGAGCTCCATGATCGGAGCCCAATTGGGTTCGATCGGAAGGGATGCGGAAGATTCGGAGTCCGGAAAGGAGTCCGGCACCTTGGAGTCACAAGCTTCACAGAGGACAAGGCTGGTATTCGGCTCGATCGTCGTAGAGATTGTCGCCCCCGAGGCGGTGTCTAGCCTCCCGTCCTCGACCGGCGCAGTCGGCTTCGAGCTAAGGGTCGGAGCGGACACCTGAGCGGCGCTCTGCGCACTGTCCGCCGGCAGAGCTAGATCATGCCCATCATGACAGTGCGGTGCGCTCGGCTATGGCTCGAATCCGTCGAAGATCAAGTCCCCGCGGATGTCAGCCGTGTAGTTCAAATTTCCAAATCTGACCTGATGGCCAGGGGCGTAGCTTTCGATCTGCTCCAGATGGCCAAGCGAATTGGCCCGTAGTGCAAAGCCGCCGAACACGAAGATCTGTCCCGGGAGGAAAGTCTCACCCTGGACCACGTCGTGGTTGATGATCGAAGAAGCCATCGGGCCTAAACGTGACGACACAGAGGAACTCTCAATGAAAGCACCAATGTCGGTGTCAAAACCGGCGGATCTCGGGTAGGGGGTCCCGAACTGTGCGTCCAGGCGGATGGTAACAGGAGACAAGGGACATGATGTTTTTATCCAGGTTCGGGCCCTCTCGATGGAGGTAAAACCCTACTCCTGCTTGATTAATATTGATGATATGGGTAGTACAAGAGTTGATCTACCACGAGATCAGAGAGGCTAAACCCTAGAAGCTAGCCTATGGTATGATTGTTGTTCGTCCTACGGACTAAAACTCTCCGGTTTATATAGACACCGGAGAGGGCTAGGGTTACACAAAGTCGGTTACAATGGGAGGAGATCTACATATCGTATCGCCAAGCTTGCATTCCACGCCAAGGAAAGTCCTATCCGGACACGGGACGAAGTCTTCAATCTTGTATCTTCATAGTCCGGGAGTCTGGCCAAAGGTCATAGTCCGGCCATCCGGACACCCCCTAATCCAGGACTCCCTCACCTCTGCTTGGACTCAATGAGCACTTTACTGATATAGTAAACTAGATTTTGAACCGGATATTCCTTGCATGCTTCCTTCTGTTCCACCACAATAGCTACACTGGCAGCTCGGGCATTAGCGGCCACATATAATAACAATGGCTCCTTATCAATAGGAGCAGCAAGGACTGGCGGCTCAGCTAGCTGTTTCTTCAAAGCTTCAAACATGTCATTAGCAGCATCACTCCAGACAAAGTGATATGTTTTCTTCATCATCTGGTACAGTGGTATAGCCTTCTCACCCAACCGGCTTATGAACCGTCTTAACGCGGCAATACGACCCGCCAGACGTTGAACATCATTAATACACGCCGGCTTTGCCAAGAAGGTAATGGCCTTGATCTTCTCTTGGTTAGCTTCAGTGCCTCTGTTAGAAACCAAAAACCCCAAGAGCTTGCCTGCTGGCACACCAAAAACTCACTTGGCCGGGTTAAGCATCATCTTGTAGACCCGTAGATTGTTGAAGGTCTCCTTCAAATCATCTAAAGTTTTGTTTTCTCTGGACTTCACCACAATATCATCCACATAAGCATGAATATTGCGTCCAATTTGACTGTGAAGACAATTTTGCACACATCACTGGTAAGTTGCCTGGGCACTCTTGAGCCCAAAAGGCATAGACACATAGCAGAAGACTCGAAAGGGAGTGATAAAAGTTGTCTTCTCCTAGTATTTAACTGCCATCTTGATCTGATGATAACCAGACTAAGCATCCAAAAACCTTAAACGCTCACAACCCGCCGTACCATCAAATTTGATCAATACGAGGGAGAGAAAAAGGATCAGCCGGACAGGCTTTGTTTAAGTCTGTGTAGTCCACACATACGCCAAGTGACATTCTTCTTAAGTACCAGCACCGGATTAGCCAACCACTCAGGATGAAAGACTTCAATAATGAACCCGGCTGCCAAGAGCCGGGCCACTTCTTCACCAATGGCTTTACACCTCTCCTCATTGAAGCGACGAAGGAATTGCTTGACCGTCTTAAACTTTGGATCAATATTAAGAGTGTGCTCAGTGAGTTCCCTCGGTACACCTGGCATATCAAAAGGTTTCCATGCAAAGATGTCCCGGTTCTCACGGATGAACTCGATGAGCGCGCTTTCCTACTTTGGATCCAGGTTAGCACTGATACTGAATTGCTTAGATGAATCGCCAGGAACAAAGTCAACTAGCTTAGTGTCGTCGGCCAACTTAAACTTCAATACCGGATCATGCTTTGTAGTTGGCTTTTTCAAAGATGTCATATCTTCCGGATCAACGTTATATTTGTAGAACTTCAATTCCTTTGTTACACAGACAGATTTAGCATAAGCAGTGTCACCTTCTTCACACTCTAAACCTATTTTCCTACTTCCATGCACTGTGATGGTCCCCTTGTAACCTGGCATCTTGAGCTACAGATAAACATAACAAGGTCGTGCCATGAACTTGGCATAAGCCAGCCATCCAAACAAAGTATGATACGGGCTTTTAATCTTGACCACCTCAAAGGTTACCCTCTCGGCCCTGGAATCATATTCATCCCCAAAAGCTTGACAATCTTGAATAAATCAGAATTTTTGAACTCCCTCATAGTTTAACAATCTTTCAAAAGGTGACTGGACGACCTTTCCTTCGTGCCATGCTTTGGGCAGGGCTGATTTAGCAACTGCTCAATATTGAGACTTGATCCACCTGTCCGAGGAGGTGGCTTCCCCTTACGATGCTGACCATTATTCTGCGTATTGGTATTGGCCACAAAATCCGAACTACTGTCAGCCTTGTGCTTACCGTTGCCCCCCTGACTCGTCGGGTTATGTTGCTGACCCTTGGTGTTGCCACTCTTCTTTCCCTTTCCCGACTTTTCATCATCAGACTCGGGGTCCTTGGTACTATCAGAGTCCTCATATTTAATTAGAGCCGCCATCAGTTGCCCCATATCATTGCAATTGCGCTTGAGCCGCCCTAGCTTCTGTTTGAGAGGCAAAAAATGGCAATTCTTCTCTAACATTAGGACTGCAGAGCCGACATTGATGTTATTTGATGAGTGCATGATAGCCTTGACCCTGCGCACCCAATGGGTCATTGACTCGTTGTCTTCTTGGGCGCAATCGACATGGGCTGTTTGCACGTATCTTTAAAGTTCTGGATAAACCGGGCTTTTAGCTCATCCCATGACCCGATGGAATTGGCAGGCAGCCCTTTTAACCAAGTATGGGCCGTCCCATCCAGCATCATGGTGAAGTATTTGGCACACGCAGCATCGCTGACCTCCAACAGTTCCATGGCCATCTCATAACTCTCAAATCCACGCCTCAGGGGGTAAGTCAGCTGTGTAGTTAGGCACCTTATGAGGCCCTTTGAAATCCTTAGGCAGACGGTCATTACGCAGATCTGGCACTAAACATAGTATACCCATGATTCTAGAGGTCACACCTGCCTTCACCGAAGCCGTTGGATAAATCATAAGATGTTGATGAACCACCTGCTTAGCTTCTCGACGTGCCCTGTCCTGATCGACCAAATCATGAGCACCATCACGCGCCAGGTCATGCCCACGCGGTTGATTACGACGCTTGTCATTGCTTGAAATGGCCGGTGACTCCATGTGTCTGCTATAACTCCGGCTCGGGCAAGGGGTCGAATGAATCCTCTCTCGACTGTAAGAATATGCCCCCTGCTATACCAACATTGTTTGAAGAAGCTCTATAGCCCTCCACATCTCAACCGCAGCTGGAGAATCGCCTTCAACTAGGAAAGTTGCCAATCGTGTCGCTGCAGCGACCATATTATCCAAAGGGTTGGAATAATGACCCGGTGGTGTCGAAACATGCTGAGGCAGTGTATTATGAAGAGGAGGTGGCTCCATCGTGCGCGGTTGAGACGGCGCTCCGGCCCCAGGCGCTTCAACCGGTTTACCTCTGGTTGGTTACTTGTCCCTGCTCCAGGCATGCAAAAGAAGTTCCTTGCCTCGTAAACCGGTGGCAGACAACTCCGGTGCCTTCTTCTCGTGATTTCGTTTGAAGCATTCTGATCCAACAAGAGCCGGAAGGAATTAGCCTGGATCCGCTGTGCTTGAGCATCCAAAACAGCTCACTCTGCAGTCATCCTAGCATTCTCCGCCGCCAGGTCTTCCTTGGCCTGCGCTATCTCATCACACAACTTTGCAATTTCCGCATTATGCTGAACTTGATTCGCCGGGTTAACCTTCGCTATTACCAAGGCTGTTAGATTGTCTAGCAAATCAGTCAAAACCCGAGCTGGCGTGCGCCTCGGGCCTCCTGCCCAGCTGCCATCGCTATTGCTGACCCAGAAATCATCGCCGCTATAGTCGTTGAACCCTGTGCTGGCTGTGTACTGGCCATGAAGATTGCAACCCTATTCAGTGGCTCATAGGGGTCCGGAATACTGTCGCCATTGGAATAGCCCCCAAGCCTGCCGTCTTGCAGTTGATATAATGAAGTAGTCTCGCCCGTGGACAACTCACCATCAGAATAGATGGCCGTATCACCGCCAGACATGGATCCTTCCTCAAATTCTGCTCCATGGATGATCCCACGAAGGCACGTTTCATGGCGGGCTGAGCTCGGGCGGGTCGTGCACGCTGAGCCGTCTCGATGATGTCAGTGCAGATGTCCAGCTTAGGGCCCGACTCGCCTATCTTGCCGATGAAGACGTGAATTTCGTCGAAGGGGACCCGATACCCGTACTCAATTGAGCTGGCCTCGGGGCCCCAGCCTGCATCGTCGATGTAGATCTTGCTGCGACAACTCTTGGTCATCCGGCCCACAGCGTATCCCTTGATCCCTTCGAAGCTGCCCTTCAAGAACTCAAAACCACCGTGTGCTGGCCCCACGGTGGGCGCCAACTGTCGTGGAATTGTCACCGCAGATGTCCTAGTGTGAGGACTTAGTCGTGGAGCCATCGCAACTAGGTTAGCTTAAAGGGGTTAAATGGGACAAAGGACACAGAGGGTTTATACTAGTTCGGCCCCTTGCGGTGAAGGCCTAATCCAGTTTGAGGTGGTATTGCTTATGTCTCGATTACCAGGGAGTGAAAATGCTTGACCTAGCTTTCGATCTCTTGTTTCTTGCCCTGAACCACCGCTGGGTCGTCCCTTTATATACATAGGTTGACGCCCAGCGGCTCACGGAGTCCCGGCCGGCTCATCAACAACGTGTCCGACTCGGTGACTAAATATACCTGCCTTACAATACAAGTCATACACATATGGCGGTTTACTCCTATGGGCCTTAAGTCGCTCTTGGGCCTTCGCTTCATGAACCGCCATCTTCAACGTCCTCATGGGTTTTGTATTGATGAACCGCCATAGGTATAACCCGTCACCCTACTGGGTGGGTCATACCTAATAGTCATATCCCCAAAAACATGCGTCGCACTGACGAGGTGGAAGTGAGTAGTTGCCACACAAGGTCGTGTGGGCCGTCGTAGTTGCGCCCTAACGTGTGAGCAATTTTAATGTTTGATGGCTCTTGGGCACGACCGAACGAGTCGTGTGGTCGGGTGTCTATTGTGCCACACGTATGATTAGTCCTGGCCATGGGCCGCCCGGCCGGGCCCGAAAAAGCCAGGCCCGACCCAGGCCGACGCTGCTCCCGGGCCAGGCCGAGGCCTAGGTTTGAGCCCGAAGACTAGGTCGGGCCGGGCCTAGGCCCACTATTTCTGCCATTTACTGAAGAGGCCTGGCCGGAGGCCTGAGGCCCGATGTGTGTTTTTGCTGTGATGGGCGGGGCTTGGGCCTGAAAATTAGGCCTGGCGGCCTGGCCGGGCCGGGCTGGGGCCTGAGTTTTCTACCTCGGGCTCGGTCAGGCCCGGCCGAAGCCCAGCCCGGCATGGAGGATGGCCAGGTCTACGTATGATGAATATCAGCGTCCATTAACAAAGCAATTTAAGATACTAACTTATGATTCTATACATTACGAAAGTAGTACCATCCGCTGGTATCATGTAAAAGGCCCGTAAGAGCAACTCTAGCAGACCCCTCATCCCGCAACGGCCCGCAAAATAACCGCCAAAATGCGGGTCAGTGCCGAAAAAGCAGCCCGATCAGACCTCGCATCCTGCCCCGGCCTGCAAATTTTTTTGCGGGGCGCGGCAAAATCCCGACGCCAACTCAGGAAAACGTGGGTTTCCCCCGCAGCTGCGGTGCCCTGCATATAAGCGGAAGCGGTTGGTGGGGGGGCATTTCATCTCGCGCTTTCTCCCACCAACCACCCCTCCTCCCCCTCGCGCCGCCGCCGGCCGCCGCCCAAGATTCCGGTGACAGGAGCCGGCAGGAGCACACCGGAAGGCCTCCACGCGCACGAGGCCTCCCTTCCCTTCCCCCCTGCGTCAGTAGGCCGCCGGATTTGCAGATCTGTGGCGCTTCATCGCGGGCCACCGGATTTGGCTTTTTTCGGCCACCGGTTGCTACCCCAGGCGATGGAGTGGTTGTTGGGGAACGTAGTAATTTCAAAATATTCCTACGCACATGCAAGATCTTGGTGATGCATAGCAACGAGCGGGGAGAGTGTGTCCACGTACCCTCGTAGCCCGAAAGCGGAAGCGTTAGAACAACGTGGTTGATGTAGTCGTACGTCTTCACGGCCCGACCGATCAAGCACCGAAACTACGGCACCTCCGAGTTCTAGCACACGTTCAGCTCGATGACATCCCTCGAACTCCGATCCAGCCGAGTGTCGAGGGAGGGTTCCGTCAGCACGATGGCGTGGTGACGATCTTGATGTTCTACCGTCGCAGGGCTTCGCCTAAGCACCGCTATAATATTATCGAGGACTATGGTGGAGGGGGGCACCGCACATGGCTAAGAGATCCAAGGGATCAATTGTTGTTGTGCCTAGAGGTGCCCCCTGCCCCCGTATATAAAGGAGCAACGGGGGAGGGGCGGCCGGCCTAGGAGGGGGCGCGCCAAGGGGATTCCTACTCCCACCTTCCTTGTTGGAGTAGGAGAAGGGGAAAGAGGGGAGAGGAAGAAGGAAAAGGGGGCTGCGCCCTTTGTCCAATTCGGACCAGAGGGGTTGCGCAGGCCTCCTTCCTTTTGGCCTCTCTCCTCTATTCCCGTATGGCTCAATAAGACCCATATACTCCCCGGCGAATTCCCGTAACTCTCCGGTACTCCGAAAAATACCCATATCACTCGGAACCTTTCCGAAGTCCGAA
The DNA here is from genome assembly GCF_002162155.2 of Triticum dicoccoides. Lineage (NCBI taxonomy): Eukaryota > Viridiplantae > Streptophyta > Magnoliopsida > Poales > Poaceae > Triticum > Triticum dicoccoides. Next base: position 167,129,650 of record NC_041391.1, on the reverse strand, counting down.
TACAGTCGTCCAATATATCGATCTTTACGTCTCGACCATTTCGAGACTCCTCATCATGTCACCGATCTCATCCGGGACTCCGAACTCCTTCGGTACATCAAAACACATAAACTCATAATATAACGGTCATCGAAACCTTAAGCATGCAGACCCTACGGGTTCGAGAACAATGTAGACATGACCGAGACATGTTTCCGGTCAATAATCAATAGCGGAACCTGGATGCTCATATTGGCTCCTACATATTCTACGAAGATCTTTATCGGTCAAACCGCATAACAACATACGTTGTTCCCTTTGTCATCGGTATGTTACTTGCCCGAGATTTGATCATCGGTATCTCAATACCTAGTTCAATCTCGTTACCGGCAAGTCTCTTTAATTGTTACGTAATACATCATCCCGCAACTAACTAATTAGTTGCAATGCTTGCAAGGCTTAAGTGATGTGCATTACCGAGTGGGCCCAGAGATACCTCTCCGACAATCGGAGTGACAAATCCTAATCTCAAAATACGTCAACCCAACAAGTACCTTCAGAGACACCTGTAGAGCACCTTTATAATCACCCAGTTATGTTGTGACGTTTGGTAGCACACAAAGTGTTCCTCCGGTAAATGGGAGTTGCATAATCTCATGGTCATAGGAATATGTATAAGTCATGAAGAAAGCAATAGCAACATACTAAACGATCAAGTGCTAAGCTAACGGAATGGATCAAGTCAATCACATCATTCTCCTAATGATATGATCCCATTAATCAAATGACAACTCTTTGTCCATGGCTAGGAAACATAACCATCTTTGATTAACGAGCTAGTCAAGTAGAGGCATACTAGTGACACTCAGTTTGTCTATGTATTCACACATGTATCATGTTTCCTATTAATACAATTCTAGCATGAATAATAAAAATTTATCATGAAATAAGGAAATAAATAATAAGTTTATTATTGCCTCTAAGGCATATTTCCTTCAGTCTCCCACTTGCACTAGAGTCAATAATCTAGTTCACATCACCATGTGATTTAACACCAATCTCCACATCTGTATGTGGTTAACACCCATAGTTCACATCGTCATGTGACCAACACCCGAAGGGTTTACTAGAGTCAATAATCTAGCTCACATCGTTATGTGATTAACACTCAAAGAGTACAAAGGTATGATCATGTTCGTGAGAGAAATTTAATCAACAGGTCTGTCACATACAGAACCGTGTGTATTTTTGCAAATATTCTATGTCTTCAATGCTCTGCATGGAGCTACTCTAGCTAATTGCTCCTACTTTCAATATGTATCCAGATTGAGACTTAGAGTCATCTGGATCGGTGTAAAAGTTTGCATCAATGTAACTTCTACAACAAACTCTTTTATCACCTCCATAATCGAGAAACATCTCCTTAGTCCTCACTAAGGATATTCTTGACCGATGTCCAGTGATCTACTATTAGATCCAATTGTATTCATTTGCCAAACTCAGAGCAAGGTATACAATAGGTCTGGTTCACAGCATAGCAAACTTTATAGAACCTATGACTGAGGCATAGGGAATGACTTTTCATTCTCTTTCTATTTTCTGCCATGGTCGGGTCTTGAGTCTTACTCAACTTCACACCTTGCAACACAGGCAAGAACTCCTTCTTTGACTGTTCCATTTTGAACTATTTCAAAAATTCATCAAGGTATGTACTCATTGAAAAATCTTATCAAGCGTCTTGATCTATCTATATAGATCTTGATGCTCAATGTGTAAGCAGCTTCACCGAGGTCTTGCTTTGAAAAACTCTTATTCAAGTATCCTTTCATGCTATCCAGAATTTCTATATCATTTCCAATTAACAATATGTCATCTACATATAGTTTTAGAAATGTTACAGAGCTCCAACTCACTTTCTTGTAAATACAGGCTTCTTCAAAAGTCTGTATAAAACTATATGCTTTGATCAACTCATCAAAGCGTATATTCCAACTCCGAGATGCTTGCACCAGTCCATAGATGGATCGCTGGAGCTTGCACAATTTGTTAGCACCTTTAGGATTGACAAAACCTTCTGGTTGCATCATATACAACTCTTCTTTAATAAATCCATTAAGGAATGCAGTTTTGACATCCTTTTGCCAGATTTCATAAAATATGGCAATTGCTAACATGATTCAGACAAATCTTAAGCATCGATACGAGTGAGAAAGAAAAACTCATCGTAGTCAACATATTGAACTTTGTCAAAAACCTTTTTCGACAAGTCTAGCTTTGTAGATAGTAACACTATTATCAACGTCCGTCTTCCTCTTGAAGACCCATTTATTTTCTATCGCTTGCCGATCATCGGGCAAGTCAATCAAAGTCCACACTTTGTTCTCATACATGGATCCCATCTCAGATTTCATGGCCTTCAAGCCATTTCGCGGAATTTGGGCTCATCATCGCTTCCTCATAGTTCGTAGGTTCATCATGGTCTAGTAACATGACTTCCAGAATAGGATTACCGTACCACTCTGGTGCGGATCTTAATCTGGAAGATCTACAAAGTCCGGTAGTAACTTGATCTGAAGTTACATGATCATCATCATTAGCTTCCTCACTAATTGGTGTAGGAATCACAGGAACAGATTTCTGTGATGAACTACTTTCCAATAAGGGAGCAGGTACAGTTACCTCATCAAGTTCTACTTTCCTCCCACTCACTTCTTTCGAGAGAAACTCCTTTCTCTTGAAAGGATCCATTCTTAGCAACGAATGTTTTGCCTTCGGATCTGTGATAGAAGGTGTACCCAACAGTTTCCTTTGGGTATTCTAAAGACGCACTTCTCCGATTTGTGTTCGAGCTTATCAGGTTGAAACCTTTTTCACATAAGCATCACAACTCCAAACTTTAAGAAACAACAGCTTAGGTTTATTGCTAAACCATAGTTCATACGGTGTTGTCTCATCCGATTTAGATGGTGCCCTTTTTTTAAAAGTGAATGCAGCTGTCTAATGCATAACCCCAAAACTATAGTGGTAAATCGGTAAGATCATAGGTCGCACCATATCCAATAAAGTGTGGTTACGACATTCGGTCACACCATTATGCTGTGGTGTTCTATGTGGCGTGAGCTGTGAAACTATTCCACATTGTTTTAAATGAAGGTCAAACTCGTAACTCAAATATTCTTCTCTACGATCAGATCATAGAAACTTTATTTTCTTGTTACGATGATTTTTCCACTTCACTCTGAAATTCTTTGAACTTTTCAACTATTTCAGACTTATGTTTCATCAAGTAGATATACGCATATCTGCTCAAATCATCTGTAAAGGTCAGAAAATAACGATACTTGCCACGAGCATCAACACTCATTGGATTGCATACATCGGTATGTATTATTTCCAACAAGTTAGTAGCTCGTTCCATTGTTCCGGAGAACGGAGTTTTAGTCATCTTGCCCAAAAGGCACGGTTCACAAGCAACAAATGATTCATAACCAAGTGATTCCAAAAGTCCATCTTTATGGAGTTTCTTCATGCGCTTTACACCGATATGACCCAAACGGCAGTGCCACAAATAAGTTGCACTATCATTATCAACTTTGCATCTTTTGGCATCAATATTATGAATATGTGTATTACTACGATCGAGATCCAACAAACTATTTTCATTGGGTGTATGACCATCGAAGGTTTTATTCATGTAAACAGAACAACAATTATTCTTTGACTTTAAATGAATAACCGTATCGCAATAAACATGATCAAATCATATTCATGCTCAACGCAAACGCCAAATAACATTTATTTAGGTTTAACACTAATCCCGAAAGTATAGGGAGTGTGCGATGATGATTATATCAATCTTGGAACCACTTCCAATACACATCGTCACTTCACCCTCAACTAGTCTCTGTTTATTCTGTAACTCCTGTTTCGAGTCACTTATTTTTAGCAACCGAACAAGTATCAAATACTCAGGGGCTACTATAAACACTAGTAAGGTACACATCAATAACCTGTATATAAAATATACCCTTGTTCACTCTGCCATCCTTCTTATCCACCAAATATTCAGGGCATTTCCGCTTCCAGTTACCATTTCCTTTGCAGTGTAAGCACACAGTTTCAGGCTTTGGTCCAGCTTTGGGCTTCTTCGCGGGAGTGACAACTTGCTTGTCATTCTACTTGAAGTTCCCTTTCTTTCCCTTTGCCCTTTTCTTGAAACTAGTGATCTTGTCAACCATCAACACTTGATGCTCTTTCTTGATTTCTACCTTCGTCGATTTCAACATCACGAAGAGCTCGGGAATCGTTTTCGTCATCCCTGGCATACTATAGTTCATCACAAAGTTCTACTAACTTGGTGATGGTGACTAGAGAACTCTGTCAATCACTATCTTATCTGGAAGATTAATTCCCACTTGATTCAAGCGATTGTAGTACCAAGACAATCTGAGCACATGCTCACTAGTTGAGCGATTCTCCTCCATCTTTTAGCCATAGAACTTGTTGGAGACTTCTTATCTCTCAACTCGGGTATTTGCTTGAAATATTAACTTCAACTCCTAGAACATCTCATATGGTCCATGACGTTCAAAATGTCTTTGAAGTCCCGATTCTAAGCCATTAAGCATGGTGCACTAAACTATCAAGTAGTCATCATATTAAGCTAGCCAAACATTCATAACGTCTGCATCTGCTCCTGCAATAGGTCTGTCACCTAGCGGTGCATTAAGGACATAATTCTTCTGTGGAGCAATGAGGATAAACCTCAGATCACGGATCCAATCCGCATCATTGCTACTAACATCTTTCAACACAATTTTCTCTAGGAACATATCAAAATAAACATATGAAAGCAACAACGCAAGCTATTAATCTACAACATAATTTGCAAAATACTACCAGGACTAAGTTCATGATAAATTAAAGGTCAATTAATCATATTACTTAAGAACTCCCACTTAGACAGACATCTCTCTAGTCATCTAAGTGATCACGTGATCCAAATCAACTAAACCATGTCCGATCATCACGTGAGATGGAGTAGTTTTCAATGGTGAACATCACTATGTTGATCATATCTACTATATGATTCACGTTCGACCTTTCGGTCTCTGTGTTCCGAGGCCATATCTGTATATGCTAGGCTCATCAAGTTTAACCTGAGTATTCCGTGTGTGCAACTGTTTTGCACCCGTTGTATTTGAACGTAGAGCCTATCACACCCGATCATCACGTGGTGTCTCAGCACGAAGAACTTTCGCAACGGTGCATACTCAGGGAGAACACTTCTTGATAATTAGTGAGAGATCATCTTAAAATGCTACCGTCAAACAAAAAAAGAATAAGATGTATAACAGATAAACATCATATGCAATCAAAATATGTGACATGGTATGGCCATGATCATCTTGCGCCTTTGATCTCCATCTCCAAAGTACTGTCATGATCTCTATTGTCACCGGCACGACACCATGATCTTCATCATCTTGATCTATATCAATGTGTCGTCACATGGTCGTCTCACCAACTATTGCTATCGCATAGCGTTAAAGTAAAGCAATTATTTGGCACTTGCATCTTATGCAACAAAGAGACAACATAGGGCTTCTGCCAGTTGCCGATAACTTCAATAAAACATAATCATCTCATACAACAACTTATGTCTCATCACGTCTTGACCATATCACATCACAACATGCCCTGCAAAAACAAGTTAGACGTCCTCTACTTTGTTGTTGCAAATTTTACGTGGCTGCTATGGGCGGAGAAAGAACCGTTCTTACCTACGCATCAAAACCACAACAATAGTTCGTCAAGTTAGTGTTGTTTTAACCTTCTCAAGGACCGGGCGTAGCCACACTCGGTTCAACTAAAGTTGGAGAAACTGACACCCGCTAGCCACCTGTGTGCAAAGCACGTCGGTAGAACCAGTCTCGTGTAAGCGTACGCGTAATGTCGGTCCAGGCCGCTTCATCCAACAATACCGCCGAACCAAAGTATGACATGCTGGTAAGCAGTATGACTTGTATCGCCGACAACTCACTTGTGTTCTACTCGTGCATATGACATCTAAGCATAAAACCAGGCTCGGATGCCACTGTTGGGGAACGTAGTATTTTCAAAATATTCCTACGCACATGCAAGATCTTGGTGATGTATAGCAACGAGCGGGGAGAGTGTGTCCATGTACCCTCGTAGACCGAAAGCGGAAGCGTTAGAACAACGCGGTTGATGTAGTCGTACGTCTTCACGGCCCGACCGATCAAGCACCGAAACTACGGCACCCCCGAGTTCTAGCACACGTTCAGCTCGATGACGTCCCTCGAACTCCGATCCAGCTGAGTGTCGAGGGAGAGTTCCGTCAGCACGACGGCGTGGTGACGATCTTGATGTTCTACCGTCGCAGGGCTTCGCCTAAGCACCGCTACAATATTATCGAGGAGGACTATGGTGGAGGGGGGCACCGCATACGGCTAAGAGATCCAAGGGATCAATTGTTGTTGTGCCTAGAGGTGCCCCCTACCCCCGTATATAAAGGAGCAAGGGGGAGGGGCGCGCTCCCTCCTTCCTTGTTGGAGTAGGAGAAGAGGAAAGAGGGGGAGAGGAAGAAGGAAAAGGGGGCTGCGCCCTTTGTCCAATTCGGACCAGAGGGGGGGCGCAGGCCTCCTTCCTTTTGGCCTCTCTCCTCTATTCCCGTATGGCTCAATAAGGCCCATATACTCCCCGGCGAATTCCCGTAACTCTCCGGTAGGAACCTCTCCGAAGTCCAAATATAGTCGTCCAATATATCGATCTTTACGTCTTGACCATTTCGAGGCTCCTCGTCATGTCTCGATCTCATTCGGGACTCCGAACTCCTTCGGTACATCAAAACACATAAACTCATAATATAACTGCCATCGAAACCTTAAGCGTGCGGACCCTACGGGTTCGAGAACAATGTAGACATGACCGAGACATGTTTCCGGTCAATAACCAATAGCGGAACCTGGATGCTCATATTGGCTCCTACATATTCTACGAAGATCTTTATCGGTCAAACCGCATAACAACATACGTTGTTCCCTTTGTCATCGGTATGTTACTTGCCCGAGATTTGATCGTCGGTATCTTAGTACCTAGTTCAATCTCGTTACCGGCAAGTCTCTTTACTCGTTACGTAATACATCATCCCGCAACTAACTAATTAGTTGCAATGCTTGCAAGGCTTAAGTGATGTGCATTACCGAGTGGGCCCAGAGATACCTCTCCGACAATCGGAGTGACAAATCCTAATCTCGAAATACGCCAACCCAACAAGTACCATCGGAGACACCTGTAGAGCACCTTTATAATCACCCAGTTACGTTGTGACGTTTGGTAGCACACAAAGTGTTCCTCCAGTAAACGGGAGTTGCATAATCTCATAGTCATAGGAACATGTATAAGTCATGAAAAAAACAATAGCAACATACTAAACGATCAAGTGCTAAGCTAACGGAATGGGTCAAGTCAATCACATCATTCTCCTAATGATATGATCCCATTAATCAAATGACAACTCTTTGTACATGGCTAGGAAACATAACCATCTTTGATTAACGAGATAGTCAAGTAGAGGCATACTAGTGACACTCAGTTTGTCTATGTATTCACACATGTATCATGTTTCCTATTAATACAATTCTAGCATGAATAATAAACATTTATCATGAAATAAGGAAATAAATAATAACTTTATTATTGCCTCTAGGGCATATTTCCTTCAGTGGTCGGGGAGCCTCTCCCGCAGTCCAGGCAAGGGCGCATCGCCGCATGCAGGCGCGGGTTCGTTCGCCCACCGCCGCCGAAGGTTTGCGGGCATGGACTCGTCCGGCCGTCCACCGGGCTCGTTGCTCGCGCAGCGTCTTTGTGGCCTGCCGATGCCGCTCATACAGTGCGCCGACTGCCCGTGCCAAGTGCTGCGGCTCACTTCAGGCACGCCGAAGCACCCCGGATGGGTGTTCTACAAATGCGAAAACGACGGGGTACGTGCACTTGCGGTAGCTCGTTCCATAGCTCATTCTTCAAGTACGGTAGCTCACTTCGAGATTGCTCAATCTTTTGTGTAGGACGATGGATGCTCATGTTGGTTTTGGGAAGGCCAATACATTGATGTGTTGATAGAAAGAAACTTAATAGATGTTAGTGCACTCCTTAGTACAATCGAAGGCAATGATGCGGTTGCATGTGCAACTAGAGGGGAAGCAATGTCGACTTCTTCGAAACCAAAGATGAAGAATGAAGAAAGAATCAAGAATGAACGAAACAAGACCAAGAATCCCCAGATCAACAATGAGTGAATGGAGAAGATATTGCTTCAACTAGTGGGAGCAGTTATGGAAGTTGGAAATCTTCTGAAATGCATTCTTGTGGTTCTTGTTTTCTTTGGTTTTGCTATTCTAGCCAAGATTTGGTGATATATTTTGTATGTAATGTTGTTGCAAAAGCAAATAAAAGCATTATGGTAGATCAAACTAAGTTTTACGGGCCGGGACAAGCTGCGCCAGATCAAAACCCGCATAAGCCGACCCGTAAAAAAGCATATTCCGTGAATATGTTTTTTTACGGGTTCATTATGCGGGGTCTGCATCTGTGCCAGCCCGCGCCGGCCCACAAAAGTGCTTTTGCGCGAACTGCAAATGAGTTATGCGGGTCGACGGGATGCGGGGTCTGCTAGAGTTGCTCGAATCCTCCGGTGACGGTGCAGCTCCTACAGGTCCCACATGACCGCGTGGCAGACGCGGTGAGCAATTTTCAATCAAATAATTAAAAAAATTGAGGTCCCACATGAACATACTGGGGCCGAGGAGAAACCAGGGCAACGAAGCGCACGAACGTTTCAAGTTTCATTGATGCCGCTGAAGTGATCGAATCGTCGTCGCCGCCACGTACGTTACACGCACGACATGAACGCCCGTGGTCCTGGGCTTCCACTAGTCCACTAGTAATAAAGTGCATGGACTGCATGCATGCCGATATATACGGCCGGCCGGACTTGAGTCTCCCTACATTCTTCTTCTTCTTCGGATGTATAAATAGACCAACAATCTGGGTTTTCCGTGCATCTCCCGACATTCCTCTTGACCCGTACGTGCGAGATGGCCTCTCGGAAGAAAGGCGGCAGCTCCACTTCCAGCAAGCTCAGCATGAAGCTCCTGGTGAACAGCCGCACCCAGCGCGTGCTCTACGCCGAGGCCGGCAAGGACGTCGTCGACTTCCTCTTCTCCCTGCTCACCCTGCCGGTGGGCACGATCGTCAAGCTGCTCACCTCCGACTTCATGGTAGGCTGCGTCGGGAACCTGTACCGGAGCGTCGAGAAGCTCGACGACACGTACATCCTCCGGAGCGACGCCAAGGATTCCCTGCTCACGCCCGCCGGTGGCTGCGAGAGCGGCAAGCTTCTCCTTACCGACGCGTCGTCGTCTTCGACGACGACGGGGTCCTCGGGCTATTACAGCGGTCTCGGCTACGCGACCCGCGACGGGTTTGTGCAGGGGATCGTGACTTACACGGTGATGGACGACCTCACGGTTGCTCCCATGTCCACCATTTCCGGGATCACCATGCTCAACGCGTTTGGCATCAGGGACATCGGCTCTCTCCAGGAGAAGACGGTCCAACTGGGCTACGCTGAGGTAGCGGCCGGTGTAACTATATACTTACGTCTAATCTGCTATACATAGCGCGGTTGAATTAATGTCTTCTTGATATGATGTGCGTTTGCAGGGTCTCCAGATACTGAAGGCGTCACTGCAGTCCAAGACGGTTCTCACCGACGTCTTCCTTGGGATGAGCCGGAGGGCCTGAACCCTCGAAGTGTTATCCTCCGAGTCCAAGGCTTTTCCTCGAGCCTGTCCTTGCCGTGTCATTGTCGTCTGTCTTTTGGTCATGGTCTGCGATTTTTATCATGTCTTAACTGTCCTACGCCCGCTCTGTTGGAAGTCTGTTCCGATCACCATTTTATAACTCTTATGGTATGAAATAAAGGCAAGTACAAGGATTATCGGTGCACTAGTGGGGTATAATGGACATCATTATGTATTTTTTTCCTGCACGGATGCTAAGTCAGTCGGCTGATTTTGGTGAGAAATCAGTCGGCTCGCCCACCTTCTGATATGCGCATCGCCAGCCATCTGTTCCTTGCAGTACAGCAGCACCCCGCATCCTCCTCCCCACAAGCATGACTGAAAGCACACTAGCGTGGCAACGATTCGAACTTCCAGATCTGCGTGCTGTCTTTTGTCAGCGACTCTGCTACTACTGCAACGACAAGGCGTGATCCGCTACAGGGCGATCCGGCAAGCAACGACAAGGCCAGGCCCAGGAGGATCCATAAGCGGCCTGCTCGGTCATTTGGGCCGGAATGGGTCTAATAGACCAGTGTATAAATACACAGATGACACTTGTAACGAGTGAGGAGGGACGGAATGACTTCGGCGATTGGATAGGATAGGAGTGGCTGGTGTGCGTTGTTCCTCTGTTCTTCCCTTCCTCATCAGATTTGAACTGATCCTATAAGCAATTAGACACCCAATCGAAGAGAGAGTTAATCGGTGCTTACATCTTTGGCATACTTTAAAGAATTGTAGTGGAGTTATGTTTTTTTAGGGGGAAAACTAAGTATTATTAATCAAAAGCCATAGAATTGGGATACAATATGGATCATGAGGGTGAAACCAAACATGGCGCCCCTCATCCAAAGAATTTGAAATTTTAGCTAGACTATTTGCTTCTGTATTCACCCCTCTTCCTTTAAAAGTAAATTTACAGTTAAAACTGGACGCTTGCTGCTTGATCTCCCTGACAATCCTCCCATAGTTACTGCTAGTGCCTTCATTTACATTCTTGATAACCTCCTGCTTCGATTCCGATGCAACAACAAAAATGCTTCAGACTGTTGGTCCTTAGGGGCAAGTGCACGAAGACTTTCCGGTTGTCATTGACAAGGTCAGGGCGGCTCGTTGTGGCCGCGGCAATGGTCGTTCGGTTGTCCATGGACCTCGATGTAATTTTATTATGTTTGAGGTGTTTTGTACTTCCGGTGAATTCTTATAATAGATCTGATTTTTTTGCAAAAAAAATGTTTCCTTTTAGTCAAAAAAAACAAGGGTCAAGCTAACCAACAAAAATAAATTGGAGTACCAAATCCCCTACAAGCGACATGGCCTCTCGACATGCAATTGCTTCCGGCGTGGTAGCATTAGAGATTCCACGAGCAACTATGGCCGAACTGCCCATGAATAGACCTTTTGCATCTCGAGTACCAAGTCCCCCACAAGCGTCATGGCCTCTCGACGTGCAATTGCTTCCGGCGTGGTAGCATTAGAGATTCCACGAGCAACTATGGCCGAACTGCCCATGAATAGACCTTTTGCATCTCGAGTACCAAATCCCCCACAAGCGACATGGCCTCTCGACATGCAATTGCTTCCGGCGTGGTAGCATTGGAGATTCCACGAGCAACTATGGACGAACTGCCCATGAATAGACTTTTTGCATCTCGGCACACCGCTGCTGCCGAGCCACTCGAGCTAGATCGGGCTACACTAGCGTCCACATGGATCTTTTTTTTTGAATTAAAACGAAATTTTATTCATTAGCAATAATCAATACTTGTGAGAAACATCACAATTTCAGTAATAGGCTCCTCAAACCAATCCGAAGTCGGAAAAAACCTAGCTAATCTAGCAAGTTCATGTGCTACTTTATTTGCCTCTCTATTACAATGTTCGAATTTAGCCATGATAAAATCACAAGCATAGTGATAGCAGTCATCGAAGATTGCCGCCGCCGCTCCCGCTGACTATCCTCCGTCCTTCATGGTCTCAATCACCTCCAGATTGTCAGAGTTGATGATTAGGCGATTACATCCTGCCCTTTGCGCTAAATTTAGGCCAAATTTGTGAGCTAAGGCCTCTGCCATGAGAACATCCGCGCAGTAGTCTATCTTTCCATTCCCTCCTGCAATAAACCTACCTTTGTTGTCTCTCAATACTGCCCTCATCGTACCCTCCAACAAGTCATGGTCAAAAGAGGCATCAACATTGAGTTTCACAAAGCCCCTAGAAGGACATTGCCAACCCCCCTTTTTCATGGACACCTTTGAAGATGATGCGTTTACAAAACTATATGTAAGAGCTATGATCCCCATTGAGATTTGAGTCGCATTTTGAGTTAGTTCCTTGTGCACTAATTTCCTTCTTTCCCACCATAGATACCAAGCTGAGATAGCTATCATTTCTTGAACATTTTCGTACCCCATAATGCGCAGATGTTGATCTGGAAGGAGTAATAGGTATTCCAATGTTGCCTCTCCAGCACGATCAATCTCACAAGCTCTCAATAATCAAATCCAACCCTAGCCTTTTCCAAACCTCCTTCGCTTTTCTACAAAGGAAAAGCAAGTGCTTCATATCTTCTACACCCTGAGAGCAGGTAGGGCAAGAGGGCGAGACCTTCATGTGCCTATTAGTGAGTGTTGCCCGACATGGGAGAGTGCCATGTAGTGTCTGCCATACAAAAAATTTGACTTTAGCCGGACAAGATAACTTCCATATCTGACACCATATAGGGTTAGGTATGCTCCATTCCATCCCGTTGGAATATTTTAGTTTGCTCCCATACTGATAGTTCCACTCCACAGAGTAAGCAGAACGTACTGAAAACATACCATTTTTCATATAACTCCAGGCAATAAAATCTGTCATATTATGTTGCGAAATTGGGATTGAAAGAATCCATTGTGCATCAATGGTCCACATAGTTTGTCTAATCAGGTTCTCATCCCAATTGTTGGAGACCGGGTCAATCAAATCTACGACTTTTGATAACAAGTGCCCTCCCCTATGGGTAACAATCTTTCTAGTGGCACAATTTGGGATCCAGGCATCTTCCCAAATGTAGATGTTATGTCCATCCCCCACTCACCAAATATAACCTCGCTTGAGAGTAGTGATGCCTTCCATAATACTTTGCCATGTGAAGGAAGCACCATACTTTGGCTTGGAGTTCAGCAAATCACCATTAGGATAGTACTTGGCCCTTAAAATAGTAGCACACAAGGAGTCAGGATTATCAAGGAGACGCCATGCCTGTTTTGCAAGCAAAGCCAGGTTGAAACAGTGGATGTCACGGAATCCCATTCCTCCTTGTTTTTTTGGTACACACATTTTCCATCAGGCCATCTAATGCATCCTCTTCTGGTTCTCCTCGTCTCCCCACCAGAAATGTGCCATCGCGTCAATGATTCCTTTACAAATCTTTTTAGGAATTTTAAAGACCGACATTGCATACGTAGGTATGGCTTGGATTACCGCCTTTAATAGGATCTCCTTCCCCCGGCAGAAAGTAATTTTTCCTTCCAACCACTAATTCTCTTAACAATACGTTCAATCAAAAAGTTAAAGCAGTCTGTTTTATCAACACCCACATTTGCTGGTAAGCCCAAATATTTATCAATGAGAGCCTCCGTCATTATATTTAGCGTTGTACACAATTGTTCTTTGATCTCTACTTTGCATTAAAACTGAAGAAAATACTGGATTTTTCAACGCTTACTAGCTGTCCCGACGCCGCACAATATAAATCTAGTGCTGATTTCAGTTTTTCCGCATTATGTTGGTTGGCTTTCATTAATATCAATGAGCCGTCCGCAAAGAGAAGATATGTGACTGGCGGGGCGTCTCTACAGACTTTAATCCTGATATGTTTCCATTCTCTTCAGCATGCGCAAGCAAGGCAGTCAATCCTTCTGTGCACAGCAAAAAAAGGTATGGTGATAGAGGGTCCCCCTCTCTCAACCCTCTCGTAGGTTTAAATCTCTCACTTTCCTCTTCATTGATCCTTACTTTGTATTCTACGGTTGAGACGCATTACATAATCAAGTTAACCCACTCACGACGAAAACCCAATTTCAACATTATCTCCTTCAAAAAAGTCCACTCAACTCTCTACCCTCTCTTTTGTTCTTGATTGTGTGAAAACATTCGTAGGCCACTAAAATATTATCCGTTATCAACCTGCTCGGTACAAATGCACTCCGTGTTGGGCTAATAATTTTTGGTAAAAAAACCTTCAGTCGAGTAGCCATCATTTTTGCAATTATTTTATATAGCATATTACATAAGCTGATCGGCCTAAATTGGGTTACCTTCTCTGGTGTATTAATTTTAGAAATCATCACGATTGCCATATCATTCCAACCCTTCGGTATGGTGCATGTGTTGATTGCTGTGAGAACCTCCTCAATTAAGTCTTCCCCCAGCATGGGCCAAAACCTTTTATAGAAGATAGCATGGAGTCCATCTAGCCCTGGAGCTTTCAAGTCCCCAATATCGAATAAAGCCTTGCGAACATCTTCCGTGGTATAAGGGGCAAGTAGAGCATCATTCATTTCGTTTGACACTCTCCTTCAAACAAGTGATAAAACATCTTGATTCGGGTGTTGAACTTCTGATGTAAAAAGCTTTGTAAAATATCAAGTAATATGATTCGTCAAATCCTTATCCGTTAACCAGTTTCCTGACTCGGCTAATAGTTTCTTTATATTATTTCTTTTTTTCCTGGTTGTGGAAGCATTATGAAAGAACGACGTGTTACGATCCCCGTGCATCAACCAATTTGTCCATCCTCTCTGTAACCAGAATATTTCTTCTTGCTCCAAAATATTTTCAATTACCACAATAATTTCCTTCTGACGACATCTAGATTCTGTATTCAATGGGCCACGCCTTAGTCTCTCCAACTCATTTTTTTAATTTTCTAATTCTCACCTTTGGTCCCTTTAGCGTTTCCCGGTCCCAAGTATGTAGATCGGCATGCACTGCTCTCGTACGGTCAGCAAGTGAGGGTCCAATACCTGCTAGCTTTGCTTTCTCCCAAGATGCCTTAACAATTTCGTTGACCGTCTCTTCCTTCAACCATCTCGCCTCAAATTGTTTAACACGCCCCTCTGGGCGTTTAAAGATTTTTTTCATCCCAATACTCCATATCCAGTACGATCGGGTGATGGTCAGAATGAACATGTTCTTCATTGATAACTGCCGCTCGTGGAAATTTGTTTGCCCATGCTAGATTACAGACTGCCCAATCAAGGCGCTCACGTATTTCGCCTCTCCTCCAAGTGAACATGTCCCCATTATAGCCTAGATCTTCCAGCCCACAATCCATTAGGCATTCACGGAACTCTCTCATCATACCAAGTGGTCTAGCTGCACCACCCTCTTTTTTCGAGGGGTATAAAATTTCATTAAAATCCCCCAAAACCACCTAGGGATGGTTGCTCTTACTATGTAAATTGTGAATGTCATCCCAAGATAGATGGCGTTCACTCCATTTCGGGTGACCATAGAACCCCGTGAACCGCCACTGAACCACATTCTCATACATGAAAACAATATCAATAAAATGGGGCGAGACATAGTTCAACTCAATTTTATTGGACTCATGATAAAACAAAGCGAGGCCACCGTTCTTACCATCACTTTCTACTACGAACTTAGAATCAAAACCTAATACGCGACGAAGCTCATCGGCTTTACAATTATTCACATGGGATTCAGAAAGGAAAATTAAATCTGCCCTTGTACACTTCTGTAGACCCAGAAGCTCACGAACTGCCGTGTTGGAGAGCATACCACGGCAGTTCCAGCCTAGGATTTTCATTTGGCCCGACGGTCCTCCTCCTCGGAGGCCGCCGATGTGCCAATCTCATCTTTGTCTTCGCCAACTGATTCCCCACCTCACGACGCGTACTCTTCCTCCTTCTCATCAGTCTCCTTTGCAACATGAGTAACCCCGCCCTCCTCATCCTGGACTGCTACAACTGTACCCGTGCACACCCGTTTGGATGTGGCGTTTACATCACCATATAAGATACGCTCATAACTGTCCATCTCTTTCTCAAAAGAAAACTCTAAGTCACTACCCGCTCGACGAGCCCCAAAAGAATGTCCCCTTTTTCCCTAGCACTTGCTGACGAGCATCTTCAGCTCTGTTTGGCCCCCCTTTCTTTTTATCTTTCTTTTTTGAATTGCCCCGCATAGGATTTTTTTTCTACACTGAATTTAAAGGGTAGATCATTCTTCTTTGTATCACCCCCAGCCGTAGCGATTCTCGCTACAACAGCGCTAGACAGCGCCTCCAGCACCCCCGGCCGAAAAAGAAGCTCGCCAGCTTCATCTCCATGCGGTGGAGTTTTTCTCGACTTCACCTGTGCATGAGAAATCACGGCCATGTGACCTGCATGTGTACTTTGGGCATGTACAACACCATAACAAAGTTGACTTTGGTCAACCTCCACATTCTGGCGCGACTCCAGCATGGTCACGCTGCCCTGGACCTCTTGGCCCCGCCCGGCAGGATTAGCTAGCGCGCCCGCCTGGTCCTCCTGACCAAGCGGCGCACCCACCGGGGTAGGCGCCATGATCCCCTGCGTCCGGCCCTCCTGGCTGGTGTTCATCTTGACGGAAATAGCGCCCCCCCTTTTCGGAGACCGTGAACCTGCTCACGGCAGTGGCCACCTTGACGACATCTGTGGCCTTGGTGATGTTGTTGTTGACGATGCCTGTAATCGAGTTGTTGCCGCCGCGCACATAGTTCTCGAAGAGGAGACCCCTCCAGCTAGCACCTTGGCTCTTCCAGTAGGGCTCAACACTAAGATTTCTTGGAAAACAAACTACGGCGGGGATGCACCTTGACCCCGCCGTCCACATGGATCTTAGCATAACCCAGCGGGGGTGCTTTTGGTCTTGCAGGTACATTTCTTGGTGTAACATGAGTGGTTCCTCTCACCGGGACTATCTCAAGATCAGATATAAATATGTTTATAAACAGATGGGTCACCGAAGGTGTCTGGTATATCTTCTCATGGATCATCTTTCTCATTGACCACCAAATTGCCCACAGTGTCATTGATAGCCTGACAAAAGATTCATGTGAGAGCGTATCGATCGTCGAGAACAGCGATTGTTTGGCACTCGGTTCTGTTATTCCGCACTGGTGTTCTGCCAGTTCACAATCAACAAGTGCTCAGACACATCTTTTTTAGAGAAAAGGCTCGATCAAGCCCGAGTAGGACTTGGACATAATCTGACTTTGAATTAACAAAGCCAACAAATCGGCCAAGATACAAGCAAACCAAAAAGAACAAGGGATAGGGGATGCAACCCCCAAAACGGCATGTACAAGGTGAGGAAGGTAAGCAATCAATAAGGAAAAGGAAGCACGAAGGAGAAGCTATAACATCAAGGTCCCGCCCGCCAGTGCACCCATAGCAGAAGAATCGTCCATGCCCCAAACACGAAGCACACCAGAAAACTGCAGAAGGGCGAAGTCGCCACCGAAGACACGGCCGAAAGGGGAAGACCGCAGCCACGGGACCAAACCAAAGCTCACCAAGACCATCTGCCCCTCACCGCCAGCACCACAACCACCTTGCTATTGTACACTTGAGAAGTGGAGTTATGTTTGCACAAACATGCGCGCAATTCAAGATCGAGATGGACGTGTTATGTTTGATACAAATTCATGAGCTTTGCTAGATATACGGACAATCAAGTCAGCCCGTGCGTACAAGTGTAATAAGCAGCACCCTGTAAGTTGGTTTATCCTATTTGCGGTCATAGTTTCGCTGATGCGCGCCTCCAGTCGGGCTGACCTTTTTCTGTTGTTCCTTTTTTCGGGGTTTTTTCCCCTGTCTTTGGTTTTTTGTTTCAGTTTTATTTTTTATTTTTCTCTTACTCTTTTCAGATTTCAATTTTTCTTCTGTTTTTGTTTTCTTGCTCATTCTCTTGTTTATAGTTTTTTCAATATACATTGAACATAGTTTTCTAACTAGATGGCAAATATTTTCTTTTTTGCACCTTTTCTTAACACATGGTAACAATATTTAATACACAGTAAAAAATCGTCCGTCTACAATGAACACTTTTTTAATACACACTAAATACTTTTAACACATGGATTACTTTTTTTCAGTATACGGTGAACCTTTTTTTAATATACACTATCTTTTTAACGAACACATACTAAACATTTTTCAAAAAGTGTTATTTCGAAAATTTGTGATAATTTCAGAAGACGTTCAACATTTATAAAGTGATCACATTTTGAAAAAATTGATCGTGTTTTCGAAAATTATTCATAGTTTAAGAAAATACTCGGGAAAAACCGATTTAAAACCAGTGCTCTCCTGTACCGCACCGTGACAATGTTTCGCTAAATAGGCCAGCCCAGTCGGATCGTACCTGTCCAGAATTGATGCCGCGGCTCTCGCTTTAAGCGGGAGCCCCTAGCTGACGGGAGCCCCTAGCTGACGCTCTATACGTAGGAATCGAACTCCCAACCCAACGATAAGAGAGTTAGCGCTCCTTACCACTCGAGCTGCTGCGTCATTTCAATCAAAACGATGTGTGACTACTTAAGAACTATATGTACTGACTGATCCAAAAATAAAAAATTGACCATTGAACATTTTTTATATACGTTGAACATTTTCGTAATATACAATGAACATTTCTCAAATACCCATTGAACCTTTTTTGTGATATATGTTGAACAATTTGAAAATACATATTTAAAATTTTTGTGATATAGCTGAACAATTTGAAAATACATATTTAACATTTTTGTGATATAACCTGAACAATTTAAAAATACACATTGAACATTTATCTTCAGAGGGCAATTCCATATGATGAACATTTTTGAAAAGATGAATATACCCGCTGAACTATTTTCGGATATGCACTGAACATTTGTGTAATATACAGTGAACAAAATTAAGAAACATAGTGAACATTTGTATATTCGTTGAAAAAACAAAACTAAAAGAGAAAAACCAAAACCAAAAGAGGAAAACAAGACAGAAACCAAAAACCAGAAGAGAAACAGGAGAAAACCAAACCAGAAGAAACGTAACAAAACTAGAAGAAGAAAACCGGAACAAAACCAGAAGAAAAAAACAAGAGATAAAACCAAACGTGAAAGAAAGAAAAACTAACGAAAGAAACATCAGCGAAGGAAAAAGAAGCACGCGAACCCCGTAGTGGGCCGGCCTAACATGCACGCGAACGAAACAGCTGCGAGCGTTTCCTCGACAGCTTGCCGCCCGCGCGCGTCAAATAGGAATTGCCGCTTTAAGCGGTCTGGAAAGGATTGCTCGCTTAAAGAACTACGCTAATTGGGCCAGCCCATTCACGCACGCACATTGTAAAAGGAAAAGCGCACATAGCGAAAGTGAGCGTAGCAGGGATTCAAGCCGTGACCCCTCAAAAAAAAAAGGGATTCAAGCCGTGGTCTCCTGGTTTTGAGCAACTACGTCAAGCCACTGGGCTATTTCGGTTAGTAACAGTAGTAGCGCGAACACTTCCTATACAGAAATAGAGTCGGGTTTTCTCCTTTTTTTTCTTTTTTTTATTTTCATTTGTTTATTTTGGTTTTTTTCTATTTCTTTTGGTTTCTCATTCTTCATTGTTAAATACATGATCCATATTTTTTCAAATAATTGTTCAACATTTTTCAAATACTTGTTCAACATTTTTCAAATATTCGTTCAACATTTTTTAATACTTAGTTGTTCAACCTTTTTCATATATTCATTCAATATTTTTTAATATTTATTCAATACTTTTCAAATACTTATTTAACATTTTTGAATACTTACTTGTTCAACCTTTTTCATATACTCATTCAATATTTTTTAGTATTTATTCAACATTTTTCAAATACTTGTTTAACATTTTCTAAATACTCGTTGAAAAAAATTCGAATGCTTGATCAAAAAATTTAAATATTTGTTCAGCATTTTCTCAATGCGTCATTAACATTTTTCAAATGCTTTTCTTTTTTTTAAATGCTTGTTCCACATTTTTTAAAAGCTTGATACCTTTTTTTCAAATACTTGTTCAATATTTTTATATAGTTATTCAAAATTTTCCAAATATTTTTTTGTAGAGCTTTTTGTTTATATTTAAAATATTTTAAAGTATAAAAAAAGTATAAAAGTAAAACAAAAACGAAAACAGAAAACAGTAAAAAACAGAAAAACAGGCTGTGGCCTCGCTCGCATGTGGGCCGGCCCATATGTCTCTCCCCCTTCACTGAGTCGGGAGTTACACTTGCTGAAGGCGAGGAATAGGGGCGCCCGCTTGACTTCAGGCAACCGCCAGATTTGGATTGCCGAGTGCAGAGCGTAGCCTTCAGCGTTTTTTTTTCTTCCATTTATTTTCAAATTTCGCATTTTTTTTGACGTTTGCTTGTTGCAAATGTTCATCTATTATAAAATTCAATTTTTTGGAAAATGTTAATCACACATTACAAAATGTTATAGGTGTATAGAAAAATGTTATAATATATAAAAAATTGTATATATGTACAAAATATATATATGGAAAACTTTTAACCACGTATATTAAACATGTTAAAGATGTATATAAAAAATATTCTTAATATATACAAAAATGTACAATGTGTATGGTAAAAGTAGAGATAAAAAATATATGTTTTACAACTTTGAATCATGTATTTGGTAAATATTAAACATGTATATAAAAAAAATCTTGATGTATATAACAATGTGCTATATGTATGCAAAAAATTAGATATAAAAAAAAGAAAACTCATTTGTGTTTATCTTGTATTCGGAAAATATTGAACGTGTCTATAAAAATGTTCCTGATATATAGAAAAAAGCGTACAATGATTACGGAAAAAGTATACATCAAAATGTATAAGTTTAATAAAATTAATCATGTATTTATAACAATGTTAAACATGTATATATTAAATTTTCCTGATATATACAAATAATGTACATGTTAATGGAAAAAGTAGACATAAAAATATAATTCTTAAAAATGGTTAGTCATATATTTTGAAAATTTTAACAGTTTATATAGAAAATGTTCATGATGTATACAAAAAAATACAGTGTTTTTAGAAATGTATAAAACATAAAATATAAATTATCACAAAATGACAATCATGTATTTGCCAAATGTTAATGTGTATATACAAAAAATGTTCCTGATGCATACAAAAAAAAGGAATGTGTATGTAAAAAAGTTGACATCAAAAGGAATAAAAGTAAAATACAATAAAATCGAGAAAGAAAAGAAAATAAAGAAAAAAAACCAGTAAAAACTATAAAATAAACAAATAAGAAGGATGGAAAACAAAGAAAAGTAGAAAACTAATGAAGAACAAATAAAACCCAAAAGAAAATTAATTAAAAGGAAAAAAGGGAATAAATAATCGGCCCAAACCAGTACGTTTTTTATTTATTCCCTTTTTTCCTGAGCAGACGGGCCGACCCTATATGTGCACGCTTTCGGGCAGGCGGATGCTATTCTCTTTGTAAGCGAGATATAGGACTAGTGGTCCTACGACCTCCCACGTAAGCCCAGTACTTTTGCAAATTCCGAATCCACACGATGCCTCAATCGCATATAACCTGTGCCGCCAACAGCTCCACGTCTCAAGTCCTGGTGTCTGCGTCGTCTCCACGAGACCACCAGCATGATGACGCCTCGGCAGTCACCAGTTCCGCCCTCGCCCAAACGACGGCACCATCCTAGCTCTAGTTCCGCATCCGGCGCAGCCAGCGACATACAGATGCCACCGACCACCGGCGCCGTCTCGTTACCAGACAAGATCATCTTCGATATCCTCACCAGAGTGCCGGTGAACTCGGCGTGTCGGTTCTGATGCGTCTCCCGCGAGTGGCGCGCCCTCATTGTAAGCTCTGATTAAGAGAAATACACACGGACAGGAGGTAGAAGAGACACTCACGAACTTGGCACCATGCACACTTGTGCCCTTTTCTGTATTTCTTCACACGCTGAATGAACTGGATTACATAGGATTAAATAGAGCAGCCAACACACGCACTAGCTAGCATGCAAACACACCGGTCAAGCCACTAACGGCTTGACCCACTAATATCACCAGTAGAAAAATGACCTATTGTCACGGTTTGTAAGGGCCTTCTGTCCCGGTTTAGGAACCGGGACTAAAAGGTCGTTACTAATGCCCTTGGCCTTTAGTCCCGGTTCTTACACGAACCGGGACAGATGGGCCTCCACGCGGCCGCTGCAGCCAGCCCAGGCAGAGGGGCCTTTGGTCCCGGTTGGTGACATAAACCGGGACCAAAAGGCATCCACGCATCAGCAGCTGGCTGGAGCTGAGGTTTTTTTATGAAAGGGGCTGGTTTAGGGGTTTTGGGGGTTAATTTAGGTTGTTATTAGCTAGCTAATAGAGATAAGTGTCCTCTCTTATATCTTCGTGCTTGGTTTACCAACGCCACTGCTATGTTCATTTCACCCGCTGATATATAATAACTCTTCATGCTTGCATCATGCATCATCATATATAATAACAAGTCCTACTAATCATGCATCATCATACAACTTCTATTCGTTATTAATAACAAGTTATACGATCATCATCCTCATAGTCATCGAACCAACCCTACTTAATTGTTTTAGCACATGATCATCGGTATTAGGTAGGACCTAAATACCCTCAAGGTAAAATAGCATAAAACAATATAGACCCTGATTCTCCATTATGGAGAATGGAGATCATCTTGTCTCCAATTCTTGCGCTTCACTTCCTTTTGCTTCCAAGAACCTCCTTATGACTGTTCATACATTTTTTTCCATTCTTTGATTGTCATGTCTCCACTTCTTTTAGAAATCCGGTATGAACAGTTGAGATTCGTAGGATGACCTGGTTGTATGTTAAAAAAATCAAGGCGACCGTGCTGATACATCAGATGAGGCACACAATCATTCGGGATTATCTGTTGAAAAACATAATAATAGCTTCGTAGTTAGCAATGATGTACTAGCTTTAGAAGTATGCAAAAGATGAATGGATATCGTAATAGTAAAAAAGCTTATCACGGTATCTCCATGGTAGTTACCGTAGTTCAACACGTGTACTAGTGGCATGTATTGACCATAATGTTGAGGAGCCGGCCCGAAGCGAGAGACCTGAGCTGACGGGCCGGCCCTATATGTGCACGCTTTCGGGCGAGGCGGATGCTATTCTCTTTGTAAGCGAGATATAGGATTAGTGGTCCTACAGGACCTCTCACGTAAGCCCAGTACTTTTGCAAATTCAGAATCCACACGATGCCTCAATCGCATATAACATGTCCCGCCAACAGCTCCACGTCTCAAGTCCTGGTGTCTGCATCATCTCCACGAGACCACCAGCATGATGACGCCTCGGCGGTCACCGATTCCATCCTCGCCCAAACGACGGCACCATCCTAGCTCTAGTTCCGCATCCGGCGCAGCCAGCGGCATACAGATGCCACCGACCACCGGCGCCGTCTCGTTACCAGACGAGATCATCTTCGATATCCTCACCAGAGTGCCGGTGAACTCGGCGTGCCGGTTCTGATGCGTCTCCCCCGAGAGGCGCGCCTTCATTGTAAGCTCTGATCAAGAGAAACACACACGGACAGGAGGTAGAAGAGACACTCACGAACTTGACACCATGCACACTTGTGCCTTTTTTCTGTATTTCTTCACATGCTGAATGAACTGGATTACATAGGATTAAATAGAGCAGCCAACACACGCACTAGCTAGCATGCAAACACACCGGTCAAGCCACTAACGGCTTGACCCACTAATATCACTAGTAGAAAAAGGAACTATTGTCCCGGTTTGTAAGGGCCTTCTGTCCCAGTTTAGGAACCGGGACTAAAAGGTCCTTACTAATGCCCTTGGCCTTTAGTCCCAGTTCTTACACGAAAGGGGACAGATGGGCCTCCACGTGGCCGCTGCGGCCAGCCCAGGCAGAGGGGCCTTTGGTCCCGGTTGGTGACATAAACCGGGACCAAAAGGCATCCACGCGTCAGCAGCTGGCTGGAGCTGAGGTTTTTTTTGAAAGGGGCTGGTTTAGGGGTTTTGGGGGTTAATTTAGGTTGTTATTAGCTAGCTAATAGAGAGAAGTGTCCTCTCTTATATCTTCGTGCTTGGTTTACCAACGCTACTGCTATGTTCATTTCACCCGCTGATATATAATAACTCTTCATGCTCGCATCATGCATCATCATATATAATAACAAGTCCTACTAATCATGCATCATCATACAACTTCTATTCGTTAGTAATAACAAGTTATACGATCATCATCCTCATAGTCATCGAACCAACCCTACTTAATTGTTTTAGCACATGATCATCAGTATTAGGTAGGACCTAAATACCCTTAAGGTAAAATAGCATAAAACAATATAAACCCTGATTCTCCATTATAGAGAATGGAGATCATCCTGTCTCCAATTCTTGCGCTTTGCTTTCTTTTGCTTCCAAGAACCTCCTTACGACTGTCCATACATTTTTTCCATTCTTTGATTGTCATGTCTCCACTTTTTTTAGAAATCCGGTATGGACAGTTGAGATTCGTAGGATGACCTGGTTGTATGTTAAAAACATCAAGGCGACCGTGCTGATACATCAGATGAGGCACACAATCATTCGGGATTATCTGTTGAAAAACATAGTAATAACTTCATAGTTAGCAATGATGTACTAGTTTTAGAAGTATGCAAAAGATGCACGGATGTCGTAATAGTAAAAAATCTTACCAGGGTATCTCCATGGTAGTTACCGTAGTTCAATACGTGCACTAGTGGCACGTATTGACCATAATATTGAGGAGTTCGATTGTAGATATTGTAATTCTCAAAATCAGTACAAAATGCGATTAGATGATTTTCCTCCTAATAAGTTAATTCGGAGCCATCGGTGTAGTGGGTTTTGTCTACCATCTTCCACACATTCTTTGAAGAATGAAAATAAGTTGTCAATGGAAATAAGTTGTCAACTATTTTGAAATAAACAATACAAATGACTTAATTCTCACATAGGGGAAGAATTGGAAGCGTATCAACAAGGACCCAAATGTCCATATTGTCTTGCTCGATTTTAGGATCACCAAGATCCATGGTGACAAGCATACCCTCATCAAAACCATACATCTTGCAAAGTGCTTCCCAATTTTTGCAACCAAAATGGGTTACACTCTCAGAATTGTACAGCTTTACTTCAAAATCCACATCATGATGGGTCCTTAGGTGAATTTTCTTTGTTTTCATACTTTCATGGTCTTCAAAACCCATCCTCTCCAAGACATGGCATCTTGCATAGCATGGGATAAGCTAGTCGAATTGGAAAAGATGAAAAATACACTTTGAAATAGTTGAATTCGTGCTTAATTACGAAAAAAATCATGTCGTCGTTGCATACCGTTTCAACATCGAAAGTCTCCTCGAGCTTAATGCTGAAGCATCGATCTTCGTCCAGCTCAAGGAACCTGTCGCACATACCTCGGTCGTCGTGGCACCAGTCGCACTCCCCCGGGCAGTTTTCGTCATCCGAGTACGACATTTCCTAAGTTCATAATTCAAATATTAAACTTGTACAATTAAATATATGTACTAAAAAACCTAAATTAGATCATTATTATTCATCACGGGTTGACTATCGGTCTGTTGAGCCTTTTCTTGAAAACTCTCAGCTCACGTGGTGTACATATTTGACCGTCGGTGATGGTAGCTCCTCCTTTCATTCCCGAGTGCATTACACCAAATTGTCTAGCACACGGGAATTAATGAATAGGAGAAGCTACCCCCACGACAACAGTCGGGATTCTTCGTCCTCTCATATATATATGGTTGGAGACTCTCCCTCACTGATTCCTCTCTGACATTTGCGACTGTCGGTGATGGTAGCTCCTCCTTTCGTTCCCGAGTGCATTACACCAAATTGTGTCTATTACACGGGAACGAAGGAGAAGCTACCCCCACGACAACAGTCGGGATTCTTCGTCCTCTCATATATGGTGGAGACTCAACAAACTTAAAGTCAACCCGAGGACTCATATTATAGGACTCATATTGACATGGAGATTTGGCTGGTCTCACCTCGAGGTCGGAGGGGGGTCGGTGACGGGGACGATGGCGCGGATGATGGAGGGGGCTCCTAGATTTCTGTAAAAAAAACTATAAGCTATCGAGTAATCAAATGCATACGCCTTGCATAGTGCTCTCCAATTTTAGCATTCAAAGTAGGAGTACTTTTCCAATTTGAGCATTCAATAAGCAAAACTAAATCGTAAAATAAAGTAGTATTCAAATTAGCATGCAATCAATTATAAGCAAAACTACATCATCTCTTGTGTCCGTACATCGTCGAATATTATCACTAATACTCCTCGAATACTATCATACATATAGCATCGCTAATACAGCTAGAACCGTAGTGCCCGACGGGTATCGTCGCGGGCGGTGGACACCCAAAGAGAAGGAATCATCACAGGATCATAGCTCCAGTGAGATCCCTGAAGAACCTGCCAGGTATTGTCGAACCTGCCCTCCAACGCAACCATGTAGTGACGGACGTGCTCGTCCTCGTTGCTGACACGGTGACGTACCACCTCCGTGGTGTCCGGAAGCCTCAGCACCGTCACTGGCCCACGCGACCGCCACCAAACAAGGATCAGGTCAACGACGGGTTGGCTCCTCATCAACCTATACCCCCCGGAAGGTAGCACCTCCCAATACCAGCCCGGCGGAGCCCAGTCCCGGACATGGCCCCTCTGATCAAGCCGGCCTCCTCCGTCGAGTCGACGACGAGGATGTGGGATAGGCATCATCGACGCTGATGCAGGAATAATTGCTTGAATTAAAAAAATAAACTATTTCTATTAATTTCTTGCTAAAAATAAACTACTTCTATAGTAAAATAAAGTAGTTTTACTAAATCAACTAGTTCAACTACTTAGCACTTATTATAAATAAAATAAAGTAGCACTTACTAAAAATAAACTACGTACTTCTATATATAGTAAAATAAACTAGTTTTATTTAATCAACTAGTTCAACTACTAAGCACTTACTATAAATAAAATAAATTAGTACTTACTAAAGATAAACGAGTTTAACTAGTTCTATTATTTTTCTAACTAATTATATTAAAGACTACTTTAACTAATTATAGTAAAATAAATGTTCCTATACATACACAATACGAACATATACATAAATTGATAAAGAAAATTCTATGAACAAAAAAATCATTTAAATTCTGTGAACAAAATTACAACAGAAAAAAATCATAAAAATTCTATGAACAGAAAAAAATCATAAAAATTTGACATATTCTTTGCATATATATGAACATACAAACATTTGCATATTCAACAATAATATCACCAAAAAATCTATGAAGAGAAAAAAATTCTAACACAATATGAACAAATTACAACAACTCAATTAACTACACATGTAAATTAACTACACATCTAAATTAGGAAAATTCATATATATGAGCTCACTGCGCAAGGGGGCGGCGACGAGGAGGCAGGGCACGGGGATGGCGACGGTGAGGGGCGCGGTGATGGCGACGGTGAGGGGCGAGGCGACGGGCGACGAAGCAGGGTGCGGCGACGGCGACGGTGAGGGGCGCGGCAACGGGCAACGAAGCAGGGCACGGCGACGGTGACGGTGAGGGGCGTGGCAACGGGCGACGAGGAGGCAGGGCCGGCGGAGTCGGGGCAGGGGGACACGGGGCGGCGACGGCATCTGGGCGGGGCCGGCAGCATGGGGGCAGGGGGCGCAGGGCGACGACAGCGACGGCGAGGCGCAAAGGGGCAGCCCGGCGGCGTCGTCGGGGTGGGTGAAAGGATCGAGAAGAGGTGTCTAGAGGGGGGTGATTAGACACTAAGTAAGAAAAGTTGTAGTTTTTAATTTCTTTAAGTTTTAAGTGGAGTTTTGGCACAAGTTTAACATTCACAATACATAACAAGCAAGCATGCAAAGAGTATATGAGCAGCGGAAAGTAAAGCATGCAACTTGCAAGAATGTAAAGGGATGTGATTGGAGTGTGCAAACGCAATTGGAGACACAGATTTTTTTGTCGTGGTTCCGATAGGTGGTGCTATCGTACATCCACGTTGATGGAGACTTCAACCCACGAAGGGTAACGGTTGCGCGAGTCCACGGAGGGCTCCACCCATGAAGGGTCCACGAAGAAGCAACCTTGTCTATCCCACCATGGCCGTCGCCCACGAAGGACTTGCCTCACTAGGGTAGATCTTCATGAAGTAGGCGATCTCCTTGCCCTTACAAACTCCTTGGTTCAACTCCACAATCTTGACGGAGGCTCCCAAGTGACACCTAGCCAATCTAGGAGACACCACTCTCCAAGAAGTAACAAATGGTGTGTTGATGATGAACTCCTTGCTCTTGTGCTTCAAATGATAGTCTCCCCAACACTCAACTCTCTCTCACAGGATTTGGATTTGGTGGAAAGAAGATTTGAGTGGAAAACAACTTGGGGAAGGCTAGAGATCAAGATTCATATGATAGGAATGGAATATCTTGACCTCAACACATGTGTAGGTGGTTCTCTCTTAGAAAATGTATGTTGAAAGTGTAGGCATGTTCTGATGGCTCTCTCCATGAATGAAGAGTGGGTGGAGGGGTATATATAGCCTCCACACAAAATCTAACCGTTACACACAACTTACCAATCTTGGTGGGACCGGATAGTGAAACTCGGCCGGACCGATTTAGCAAATAATGTGACCATTAGGATTTTCGGTGGGACCGATATGGTTAGGGTTAGGGCATAATGTAATCTCGGTGAGACCGATTACTCAAACTCGGTGGGACCGATTTTGGTAATAAGCTAACCAGAGAGTTGGTCAGGCAAACTCGGTGGGACCGATTTGCTCATCTCGGTTGGACCGAAATGTTACGAAGAGGAACAGAGAGTTTGCATTGTAATCTCGGTAGGACCGATTACACAAATTCGGTAAGACCAATTTTGGTAATGGATACATACAGAGAGATTACAATCCCATATCGGTGACACCGAGATCCGTATCAGTGAGACCGACTTGATTAGGGTTTTGTGGCAGTGGCTATGACATCTGAAGTCGGTGGCGCCGGATAGATAGTTTTGGTAGGGCCGAGTTTGACTTTTGTTTGGGTCATATGTGGATGTGAGAAAGTGGTTGAGGGCTTTGGAGCATATCACTAAGCACTTTGAGCAAGCAAGCCATTAAGCAACACCTCATCCCCTCTTAATAGTATTGGCTTTTCCTATAGACTCAATGTCATCTTGGATCACTAAAATGGAAAATGTAGAGTCTTGTGCTTTGAGCTTGAGCCAATCCTTTGTCCTTAGCGTTTTGAAGGGGTTCCACATCCTCTAGTCCATGTGACTCCATTGTTAAACTTTATTTGAAACATACTAGGTAAAAGTATTAGTCCAACAAAAGATATGTTGACATTAATTACCAAAATCACCCAGGGAGCACTTGTGCTTTCAACGGGGAAGACGAACTAAATGAAAATTTTCACAAGTGCTAGTTATATAGACGAAGCATTGGTCTCGGTTTGTGACAGCAACCGGGATGAATGCCTCCTTTAGTCCCGGTTGATGCCACCAACCGAGACCAAAGGTCTCTTTTCAGCAGCCCAAAGGGCGGGAAGCAGAGGCCTTTGGTACCGGTTAGTGGCACCAACCGGGACTAAAGGGGGGGCATTGGTCTCGGTTGATGCTACGAACCGAGACCAATGCTCCCCTTTAGTCTCGGTTGGTGCCACCAACCGGGACCAAAGGCCTTGCATAGCGGCGTGGTGGTGGGAGTTTAGTCCCACCTCGCTAGCTGAGAGAGAGTCGCACCTGTTTATAAGGTGCGGTGCGCCTGAGCTGCTGAGCTCCTCTCTAAAGCAGGCTTACGGGCCTAACCTCTCTATGCATGCATGTGGGCCTATTGGGCCTTCTACGGGCCTGAATCCTGACCCATGGATGGGTTTCTAGTCGTATTTAGGCCGTGGTGGCCTAGTAGGTGGCATAATTTTTATTTTTTCCCTGTTTTTTTTGTTTTCCTTTTTGCTTTATTTTGTTTTGTTTCTACTTACAACAAAAAACTTATTTATTTGTTTATTTTGTTTCTAATTACTTATGTATTTTACTTTATGATAATTCTTTTTGCTTTTAAAGTTTCTAACAAAAAAGTTCTTTATGAAAATTCTTTTTGCTTTTAATGATTTTGAACAGAAAATACTTTGATAATTTTAGGTGCATCAATTTTATATAATTTTAGTTTCAATATTACTAGAGGTTGCTTATAATGTTTTGAACAGAAAATACTTTGATAATTTTAGTTTCATAAAAATTTTATTTATGTTATTAAAGTTTATTTTATTTTATTTTATTTTGTTTATACTTATATATTTTATTAAAGTTTATATTATTTTGTTTCTAATTATTTATTTATTTTCTTTTATGATAATTCTTTTTGCTATTAATGTTTGTAACAAAAAAGTTCTTTATGAAAATTCTTTTTGCTTTTAATAATTTTGAACAGAAAATGAACTCTGAAAAGGTTGCAAGTTGGCATGGTATCATCATTTCATCCACATAGCATGTGCAAGAAAGTTGAGAGGGTTACGGCAAAAACTGGATGCACTTCGTGTACGAAACGGACAATCTCTTTCGAAGTATCAGGATTTCATACAAAAACTTGTCTGTTACAGCAGGCATTTCAAATAAACTACGAAAAGGTTGAAAGTTGGCATGGTATCATCACAATAGTTGTGGAGAAAGTCTTCACTTTTTCTTCGCTTGTGTCCTTTCTTTATTGCGTCGTAACCATGGATAATCTTCATCATTTATCAGGATGCTTGGGTCAGCCTTGACTTTGAAGGGAGGAATTTCATGTAACTTTTCATAATCTTCAGACATGTCTGTCTTGCCCTCCACTCCCACGATGTCCCTTTTTCCTGAAAGAACTATGTGGCGCTTTGGCTCATCGTATGATGTATTCGCTTCCTTATCTTTTCTTTTTCTTGGTTTGGTAGACATGTCCTTCACATAGATAACCTGTGCCACATCATTGGCTAGGACGAACAGTTCGTCAGTGTACCCAAGATTGTTCAGATCCACTGTTGTCATTCCGTACTGTGGGTCTACCTGTACCCTGCCTCCTGACAGATTGACCCATTTGCACTTAAACAAAGGGACCTTAAAATCATGTCCGTAGTCAAGTTCCCATATGTCCACTATGTAACCATAATATGTGTCCTTTCCCCTCTCGGTTGCTGCATCAAAGCGGACACCACTGTTTTGGTTGGTGCTCTTTTGATCTTGGGCGATTGTGTAAAATGTATTCCCATTTATCTCGTATCCTTTGTAAGTCAATACAGTCGAAGATGGTCCCCTGGACAACGAGTGCATCTCATCACAAAGAGTGTTGTCACCTCTGAGACATGTTTCCAACCAACTGCTGTAAGTCCTGATGTGTTCACATGTAATCCAGTCGTCGCACTGCTCCGGGTGTTTGGAGCGCAAACTGTTCTTGTGTTCATCGACATACGGGGTCACCAAGGTAGAGTTCTGTAGAACTGTGTAGTTTGCTTGAGACCAAGAATATCCATCCCTGCATATTATTGAGTTCCCTCCAAGCCTACCTTTTCCAGTTAGTCTCCCCTCATACCACGATTTAGGGAGACCTATCTTCTTAAGGCCAGGAATGAAGTCAACACAAAACCCAATGACATCTTCTGTTTGATGGCCCATGGAGATGCTTCCTTCTGGCCTAGCACGGTTACAGACATATTTCTTTAGGACTCCCATGAACCTCTCAAAGGGGTACATATTGTGTAGAAATACGGGGCCCAGAATGACAATCTCGTCAACTAGATGAACTAGGACGTGCGTCATGATATTGAAGAAGGATGGTGGGAACACCAGCTCGAAACTGACAAGACATTCCACCACATCACTCCTTAGCCTTGGTATGATTTCTGGATCGATCACCTTGTGAGAGATTGCATTGAGGAATGCACATAGCTTCACAATGGCTAATCGGACGTTTTCCGGTAGAAGCCCCCTCAATGCAACCGGAAGCAGTTGCGTCATAATCACGTGGCAGTCATGAGACTTTAAGTTTTGGAACTTTTTCTCTCACATATTTATTACTCCCTTTATATTCGACGAGAAACCAGTCGGGACCTTCATACTAAGCAGGCATTCAAAGAAGATTTCCTTCTCTTCTTTGGTAAGAGCGTAGCTGGCAGGACCTTCATACTGCTTTGGAGGCATGCCGTCTTTTTCATGCAAACGTTGCAGGTCCTCCCGTGCCTTAGTTGTATCTTTTGTCTTCCCATACACGCCCAAGAAGCCTAGCAGGTTCACGCAAAGGTTCTTCGTCACGTGCATCACGTCGATCGAAGAGCGGACCTCTAGGTCTTTCAGTAGGGTAGGTCCCAAAATATAGATTTCTTCTTCCACATGGGTGCGTGTCCCCTAGCGTCACTCGGAACAGCTAGTCCGTCGGGACCCTTTCCAAAGATTATGTGTAAATCATTGACCATAGCAAGTACGTGATCACCGGTACGCATGGCGGGCTTCTTCCGGTGATCTGCCTCGCCTTTGAAATGCTTGCCTTTCTTTCGACATTGATGTTTGGTCGGAAGAAATTGACGATGTCCCAGGTACACATTCTTCCTGCATTTTTCCAGGTATATACTTTCAGTGTCAGCTAAACAGTGCGTGCATGCATTGTATCCCTTGTTTTGTCTGTCCTGAAAGGTTACTGAGAGCGGGCCAATCGTTGATGGTTACAAACAGCAACGCGTGCAGGCTAAATTCCTCCTGTCTATGGTCATCCCACGCACGTACACCGTTTCCATTCCACAACTGTAAAAGTTCTTCAACTAATGGCCTTAGGTACACATTAATGTCGTTGCCGGGTTGCTTAGGGCCTTGGATGAGAACTGGCATCATAATGAACTTTCGCTTCATGCACATCCAAGGAGGAAGGTTATACATACATAGAGTCATGGGCCAGGTGTTGTGATTGCTGCTCTGCTCCCCGAAAGGATTAATGCCATTCGCGCTTAAACCAAACCATACGTTCCTTGGGTCACGTGCAAACTCAGCCCAGTACTTTCTCTTGATTTTTCTCCACTGCGACCCGTCAGCGGGTGCTCTCAACTTCTCGTCTTTCTTAAGGTCCTCATTGTGCCATCGCATCAACTTGGCATGCTCTCTGTTTCTGAACAGTCGTTTCAACCGTGGTATTATAGGAGCATACCACATCACCTTTGCAGGAACCCTCTTCCTGTGGGGCTCGCCGTCAACATCACCAGGGTCATCTCGTCTGATCTTATACCGCAATGCACCGTATACCGAGCATGTGTTCAAATCCTCGTATGCACCACGGTAGAGGATGCAGTCATTAGGGCATGCATGTATCTTCTGCACCTCCTATCCTAGAGGGCATACGACCTTCTTTGTTGCGTACGTACTGTCGGGAAATTCGTTATCCTTTGGAAGCTTCTTCTTCAATATTTTCAGCAGCTTCTCAAATCCTTTGTCAGGCACAGCATTCTCTGCCTTCCACTATAGCAATTCCAGTATGGTACCCAGCTTTGTGATGCCATCTTCGCAATTGAGGTACAACTCTTTTTTGTGATCCTCTAACATGCGATCGAACTTCAGCTTCTCCTTTTGACTTTCGCATTGCGTCCTTGCATCGACAATGACCCAGCGGAGATCATCATCATCGGGCACATTGCCTGGTTCCTCTTGATCTTCAGCAGCTTCCCCCATTGCAGCAGCATCGGGCACATCGTTTGGTTCCTCTTGATCTTCAGCAGCTCCCCCCGTTGCAGCATCACCATATTCAGGGGGCACATAGTTGTCATCGTCCTCTTATTCTTCACCGTCTTCTATCATAACCCCTATTTCGCCGTGCCTCGTCCAAACATTATAGTGTGGCATGAAACCCTTGTAAAGCAGGTGGATGTGAAGGATTTTCTGGTCAGAGTAAGACTTCGTATTCCCACATTTAGGGCATGAACAACACATAAAACCATTCTGCTTGTTTGCCTCAGCCACTTCGAGAAAATTATGCACGCCCTTAATGTACTCGGAGGTGTGTCTATCACCATACATCCATTGCTGGTTCATCTACGTGCATTATATATAATTATGTGTGTCAAAAGTAAGAAAATCAGACAAGTATCTATCTAAAGTAAGAAAATCAAGACAAGTATCTATCCAAAGTAAGAAAATCAGAAAGAAGATAAGAACAAGAGGCTCACAACGGTGGTGCCGGCAACGAGATCGGTGCGGGCGATCAACGGCGGTGAAAACGGGCATGGGGCATGACGGACCGCTAAATCTAGACAAATCTCGGGAAAAATGGAGCTTCGAGGTCGAGCTTCGAGAGGAGAAAGCTTAACTAGTGTGGCTCGGGCATTTCATCGAACACCTCATGTGCATAGGAGGTGAGCTAGAGCACCCAAATGCCCTCCCCTTGCCGGCCAGAAAAAACAGAGCAATGTGGAGTGATCTGCCACGGCGATGGGTATATATAGGCAAATTATTTGTCCCGGGTCGTGGCAGGAACCAGGACTAAATTCCCCCTTCTATACCGGTTCAAGGCACGAACCGGTACCAATGGCTGTGGGCCAGGAGCGTGGCCCATTGGTCCTGGTTCGTGCCTATAACCGGGACAAATGGGTCCAAACGAACCGGGACCAATGCCCACGAGACCCCGGCCGGCCCCCTGGGCTCATGAACCGGGACTAATGCCCCCCATTGGTCCCGGTTCGTGAAGAGCCAGGACTAATGGGCTGGCCAGGCCAAAGCCCTGTTTTCTACTAGTGTCTCTCCACTAACTTCTCACACGTACAGACTTTGAGTCGCTCCCAAGTTTCTACAGATGGATAAGCCCTCACTTGGTGCATGCCGCAACTGCCTGCGCCCGCTTCTTTCTCCATCTCTGGTCTGCTACACAACTCGGCCGACCGGACTCCTCATAGACTGACACATGCAACTAACTAATCACAACCCATTTAGCTTTGCATTGTGCACATGAACACAACTCTACGTGCACACACTGCCGCAGCTTCAACTACATGGATGAACTGGAAATAAACATGACACACACACCTAAACAACAATTGTTAACACCAACACTCATCACCGATCCGGACTTCATCGCCGCGCACAAGTCCCGCCACACTGAGCCTCTCGTCGCGGTTTACTCCTTCCGAGAAGAACCTAGCAAAGGGACCGAACTCCGGCTGGTCGACATGGACGGCAACATTGTGTGTGTGATCAAGGTCAAGGGTGAAGGTGGATCTAGCAAGCTCCCCCGCCACGACCCTATCTGCGTCACGGGCGATCATTCGGGCGCATGCCTGGTCGACCCTGCCACCAGAGAGGTGTTAGTGGCCTGCCCTAGAGCGAATTCACTCGTCATGTGCTTCGGCCGGGCCGTCCCTTCTGGTGCGTACAAGGTGATCCGCTTCGTCCGGGATGAGAGGTGCCATGTCCTTACTCTAAGAGATGTCATGGGATGGAAACCGACGTGGCCGCCCCCAACCCGTGTCGAATGTTACCCGGGCTCTGTGACCATTGTGAACAGAATTCTCCATATCTTGGCGTTGGGGGAGATCGTCAGAGGCATGATACATTGCTTTGACCTTGAGAGCAAGACGTGGATGAAGACGATCGAAGGCCCGCAGAACGAAGCGGGACATGAATTGTGGAGTTTGAAGACGAGGACGGTCCGTGTGGATGAGCTCAATGGCATCCTCTGCATGGTTCAGTCAGAGGCTCAGTTGATCAACATATGGCTTTTGGTTGACTCTGGTAACCGTGGATGGGTCAAGGCATATACAATCCCGATAGCCCCAGATACCTATTTGTACATGCCTTTGAGAATGACACATGACCGTGGAAGGCTGCTCTTTTAGTGCTCTCTTTTTGGCAGCCGAGCACAGATCGTGTGAAGCTACGATCCTTGCACCAATACATGCACAGATGTCACGAAAACGCCGCACAAACTTGTCAGCAAGATCAGTCTTTGCAATCTGCAGTTGTTAGATAGTTCTATCACAAGAAAGATCTAGTGGCCACTCTTCAATTGTCGAGGTATCTTTTTGTATTCAAAAAGATTCTACTATATCATGTTCTAAACATTTTTTGATCAGCATCAAACATGCCTGTAAGAATTACTTAGGGAAAATGCATTTTGCTCCCCTTTCTTTCTGCATATATCAGTGAATAAAGTGATGTTTGATCTAAGGCCCAACACTCTCAGCTATATCAGGTTCATATTATTGGTTAAGAGGAAATATATGGATATCAGTGACCAAGCCCACTGAGCGAGCGCTCTCTCCCCGCGACCCGCGCCGCGCGCCACTCCGGCCGCGGTGGCCACCCCCGCCTCTGTGCGTCTCCGGGCAGGAGGCTCCCCTCGGCCCTATGGGCCGTCGTTGTTCTCGCTCCGCGCAGTCCTTCGGCTTCGGTTGCTCATCAAGGCGCCTCTCCTATGACAGCGCGGGATGGGGGACGCCGGCCTCGGTGCCAGATCTAGCTACGGCCTCCCCCTCCCATGCGGCTACGCCGGATCCCTCGCCCCCACCGCGAATCCTGCTCCGGGGGGAGTGCTCCCGCGGACCGTCCCCCGCTTTGCCCAGCAAATCCACCCGCGCTTCCCCCCTTCGGGGAGCAGAGGCTCAAATCCTTCGTGGTCCGTCCATCCTCCCACGCTCCCCTTTCCACTTCTGGCATGGACGGTGGGTGGACATAGGTGCGCTCAAAGAAGCATGCTAGGACCCAGCGTCGCCCCTCCGGCTCGTCGGGAATAGTGCACGCCGGCATCGCCCCGCTGCTGACCCCAGGGTCTCCAACCCCGGGCGTGAGGCCTTCTTAAAGCGCTTCCATGGCCTCTGTTTTCGCTGCCTTAGCTCGCTCCACTGCCGGAAAGACTGTAGAGATCCCCTCCATTGCATCATCTGCAAGCATCCTGGACATTTTGGAAAGGAATGCCCACAAAATCCTAGGAACAGTGGCCCTGGCAGTTCTGCTAAGAATAGGCTAGGCCCCCTCCAAGCTTCGATGTCGATCTGGGATCGGCTCCGCTTCCCCATGCCTCCCCCTCCGCCGCAGCCTCTCCCGGCATGTTCCTCCCCTACCTCTTCCATGTCAGGGCAGGCTCGCTTCGCCCACACCAACCCATCCCACAGGCCGCGCACCAGTCACAGCATGGTCGTGTCCTCCCCGGCCATGGATCACCAGGTGTTCGTCCTGCGTCAGCATGATGTCACCCTCTCCGTGCTGGAGGGGCCAGGTGCGGCGAGCCCTCTGCTCGTGGGCGCGCTTTTGAGGAGCAGTTGCGCGTCCCACCACACCTGCTACGCGTCACGGCGCATCACTCGGAGCACTTCTTCATCTACTTCAAGCTCCCGGCGCTCCACGACAATGTCGTGACAAGGGGCTTCGTCATGGTGGACGGAGTTTGCTTCAACATCAACCCCTGGCACGAAGACGACCACGCGGCGCTGCTCAACCTCACCCTCCACGTGTGCATCATCATCGAGAACCTCCCGATGCATTTCTGGTCACTGGAGGGGGTGGAGGAGGTGCTGGGGAAAGATGTGCCGCGTCGATCGCCTCGACAGCAGGACGCACAAGCGCGACCACACCAAGCTCTTCGCCTGCTAGATCTGGGTGTGGGATGTGGCTCACATCCCGACAACCCACACCTTGTGGGTGCTGAGGCACGAAGCCAGCCATGTCGAGGAGCTGCTGGGCTACTCCCCCCTGAGCGCAAGGTGGTGCCGCCGCCGGGTGCGCGGCAGTATGACCTCCTCATCCACGTCGACCGGGTGGAGGACTGGGCCCCGTGCCTCTCCCCGCCCTCCTCTTACTCCGGCCAGAGTGGTGTCCCATCCTCGGAATCGGACAGCGGCAAACGACTGCCCTTCACCGACTCCGAGGTGTGGTCGAAGGGGGTGGAAGACGGACAGGCGCGTGAGCACAGGAGTGCACCCCGCGTGTTGTCCACGGGCTGCCGCGACTTCTCCTCTGGCGATCATCACCGCGACCACGACACCGACGACCAAGGTGACGGTGGCTGCGGGCGGTGCTCATGGCGGGACACCCTCCTTGGCAGGGGCCGCTTGAGCAAAGGAAAGGAGAATGCGTAGGAGGAGGGCTCGTCTAGGCACCGCAGCAGGACGCCGGTGTCCCGTCACCATGGTGGCGCCACGAGGGGACGCAGCAGCTTCACGCGTGAGCACGAGCCAGCGGCTCTGTCCGCCACCCCACCCGTCCCTCTACGTCAGCCCCCGTCCCCC
>NC_041391.1:167078202-167091146 GCF_002162155.2 Triticum dicoccoides | reverse complement strand
GCCTACCCCCCTCTATGCCGATCCTGTGGCGGATTTCCTTGTGGGTCAGCTCGTCCCCTCCCCGGCGTGCATGGATTGCATGCAGCTCGAGTTGGACGCTTCCATCAACACCACGCTGGAGAAGCCCTTGGAGTTCGGCGCCCCCATCCTACACGCATGCTGGTCCACGCCCTCCTCCGTGGGCCTTGAAGTTCAAGTCAGCGTTGTATCCAGCCGGGTCCAGGCCATGGGAATCGAGGAAGATGAGAACAGGGACCCATAGCTCCTCTTCACCATCACGGAGCCTGCGATCCTCTCCCGCCCCGTTCCAACCGCCACCCCTCCGCTCCCTCGAAGACGCGCGCTGCTCCGACCCCGAGAAGAAAGAGTTCTAGGCAAGCGGTCTTGCACTCCATCATGCCGGTGGCGCGCAACGGGCGGCGTTGAGGCTGATTCAGGAGCTTGGCACCCTGGGCCCGAAGGACAAGATGACGACGGACGTCGTGGCTGCCCTCATCAAGCGTTTCGATGAGCCTCTGTCCGACAGTGACATTCAGGCCATTGCTAAGCTCACGGATCTTGGCGAGGCCACTCTACGGGTTGCCGCTACCATGCCTGGCACTACAGCTGTGGCCGAGGAGGTTGATGGTTGATCATGTTAGCTTCGTCAGTAGTTAGGCTGCGCAGGCGACCAGCCTTAAGCTGGTTTGAGTTAGGAATGATGATGATGTGTTGTGTTAGATCAGTGGCTAGTTTACTTAGACGACGACATGTTTTTGGGGCTATTGGTGGATGTCATCGCCCCCCTGCTAGTTGGGTTGTGTATCACCTGTTCTTTAGTAAAATTCTTCAGTTTGCAGAGCAATCTTGGTTTCTCGATGAGTAGCTACAACCCAACGATCATGTCATGGAATGTTAGAGGCCTAAACGCTCCCGCAAGACGCACGACTGTTAACAAGGTGATTTCGGCAAACAAGATAGGCATTCTCTGTCTGCAGGAAACAAAAATCGATCAATGGTACTTGGATCTGGTCAGAGAGATCGGTGGATCAACCATGGAAGGCTGTGCGGTTCTGCCAGCAGTAGGATCAAGAGGAGGCGTGGCCATCTTCTAGGACAAGTCGTCCCTGGAAATTCAAACCCATGTTGTTGGCCAATTCTCTTTGATAGCAAAGGTGTCTCTGCGGCTCTCAGCGGACTGGTTCTGGCTAACCAATGTCTACGACCTAGTCGACGATGCTCTGAAAGATGATTTCTTTCAGGAGCTGGCTACTGCTGCCCCTCCAGCTGGTCAACCATGGCTCATATGCGGAGAATTCAACGTCATTTATGAAGATAGGGATAAAAGTAACAGCCGAATCAACAGGCGGGGGAAGTTTCGAAACACAATCAATTTTGCTGGCCTAAAGGAAATCAAATGCAAAAACAGAAAGTTTACTTGGTCCAATGAGTGACTCCAACCCACAATGTGCAGTATTGACAAGTTTTTCTGTAACATGGATTAGGAAATGGAGCATCAGGAGTATCTGTTGATGGCTGCCTCAACCTCCATTTCAAATCATTGTCCCCTTGTTCTGGCCTGTGTTGCCAGCCCTCCAAGAAAAGGTAAGTTCGGATATGAGCATTTCTGGCCAAAGTTTCCAAGGTTTCAGGAAACGGTTCAGAGAGCTTGGCAAAGGCCAGTTAATCACAGCTGCCCCTACGTGCGTATCAAGATCAAAATGCAGCGTGTAGCAGCGGATCTTAAGGTGTGGAGCAAGACCCTCTTCAGTGGTGCACGACTGAAACTGCATATGGCTTCGGAGGTAGTTCTGAGACTAGATGAGGCCCAAGAAAGAAGACAGCTCACCCCCTAGGAGTTCAGTCTTCGCAAGTTGCTAAAGCAGAGAATCCTTGGGTTCGCGGCCATTGAGCGTGCAAGGAAGCGCCAAGCCTCTCGTATAACATGGCTGCGCACTGGTGACACAAACACTAAGCTCTTCCATGCCAAGCTTATCTCTAGACAACGGAACAACTACATTCACACTCTGCACCAGGGGAACCGCATTGCCTCTGATCACCACGAAAAAGCTCAGCTCATTCACGATCACTTCTCCGGGCTGCTGGGGAACAGAATCAATCGGACCAGCACAATTAACTGGGATATGCTCAATCTACCTCAGGTACAAGGAGATAAGCTAGATCTGCCATTCACCGAGGGTGAGGTTTGGAAGGCCATCAAGGCATCGCCAGTCGAGAAGGCACCAGGCCCGGACGGGTTTTCGGGAGGTTTTTTCAGATCATGCTGGCAGATCATCAAAGCAGATGTCATGAGGGTTTTTGAGAAATTCTATCACCTGGGGAGCACGAATGTAGAAGAAATCAACATGGCAATGATCGCTCTATTGCCAAAGAAGAATGGGGCCTCGGAGATTGGCCACTACCGCCCGATAAGTTTGATCCATTCCATTGGAAAGCTGCTGGCATAAGTGCTATCTCTTCGTCTAGCCGGGGTTCTACAGGATGTTATCTCGCCAGCGCAAAGCGTGTTTCAGAGGAAGAAATGCATTCAAGACTCCTTCCTGTACGTGCAAAATAGTGTCCGCTCTCTGCATCAAAACAAAAAAACCGGTGCTTCTAATCAAGATTAACATAGCTAGGGCCTTCGACTCCGTCGCCTGGGATTATCTCCTGGAACTTCTCCAATGGCTAGTTTTTAGTGCGTGATGGCGTGATTGGGTAGCCCTTCTTCTGTCTTCGGCCTCGTCGTCATGCATCCTCAATGGCGTGCCCGGAGAAATGATCGAGCATGCATGCGGTCTTCGTCAGGGCGATCCTCTATCGCCGCTTCTGTTCATTTTAGCTATAGACCCACTACACCGTCTTCTCCTAGCAGCAACTGAGCAAGGCATCCTCGCCCCCCTTCCAGACAGTAGAATCTCCGCAAGAGTCAGCTTATACACCGACGACGTGATCATTTTTGTGAACCCTAGTAGACAGGAATTTGACAATCTAATGAGCATCATGACCCTCTTCGAAGATGCTACAGGGCTTAGAATAAACCCTAAAAAATCCTCCATCGCCCCAATTCGCTGCGACGACATCGACCTGCAAAATGTGCTACATAGTTTTGCGGGTAGAGTTGTAGGTTTCCCCATGACGTACCTAGGGATTCTGATCACCATTTCCAGGCTGTGTATAGTCCACCTGCAGTTTATCCTTGATCGGGTTCGCGCATGCCTAGCTGGCTGGAAAGGACGTCTGCTATCCGCCGGTGGACGGAGGGTTCTAGTCAGAAGTGTCCTGTCTGCTTTGTCAACATATGTGATCTCCATTCTCAGGGCGCCAGTCAAGTTGTTCAAAGACATAGAC
This sequence comes from Triticum dicoccoides, assembly GCF_002162155.2. Lineage (NCBI taxonomy): Eukaryota > Viridiplantae > Streptophyta > Magnoliopsida > Poales > Poaceae > Triticum > Triticum dicoccoides. The sequence continues at coordinate 167,087,816 of NC_041391.1, read as the reverse complement.
AAGGTTCGCTGACATTTCCTCTGGGTGGGCGATGAGGAATTAACTGGGGGAAGTGCAAGGTGAAGTTGTCCCAAGTGTGCTCGCCGGTGCAACACGGAGGCTTGGGCATCCTGAATCTGCTGAAATTTAGCCGTGCTCTCCGGCTTCAGTGGTTATGGCTCGCCTGCCAGCAACCACGCCGTCCGTGGGTGGGCACCCCAGTGTCGTGCAATGAGAAGGACCACAAGCTGTTCAACAAAGCAACCAGAGTCACAATCGGCGACAGAGCGACGGCTTCATTCTGGCAAAACCACTGGCTGGAGGGAGGGCCGCTCAAGCAAGCCTTTCTGGCTCTGTTTGCACACTCCCGTCGAAAAAACAGGTTTGTGGCTGCTGCTCTCACAGATCACACCTGGGTAAAGGATCTTAGACACGGCGACAGGACGGTGATAGTCACAGAATTCCTCTCTCTCTTGTGGCTTTTGGCGAGGCAAGATGTGACCCTAACAGCAGGTGTAAATGACATGATCACATGGACGGTGGGGACCTCAGGTCAGTACTCCACAAGCTCGGCCTACAACTTGTAGTTTCAATCACCCTTAAGAGACGATCTTTGCTCCTCCATCTGGAAACCTTGGGTGCCCGGAAAACTGAAGATCTTCTCATGGCTGCTGCATCTCGATCGCCTGTGGTGCAATGACAGGCTGCAACACTGAGGTTGGCCCAATGGCTATTTTTGCCTGTTGTGCATCCGCAGCCTCGAATCCTTGAGGCATCTCTTTTGGGAATGCCCCCTTGCCCTAGAGATCTGGAGGAAGGCGGCAACTTGGAATGGTTGCGCCCCCTTGAGCCCCGATCTCTGGAGCTACAGCGGCAGCTCAAACCACAGAGTGCAACTTTGCCTGCAAAAATTCGGCAATGGCAAGGCTCGAAAGGCGGCGGCCTCGATCATCATGCTCATCTACTAGGAAATCTGGAAGGAGAGGTATGATTGCATCTTCAAAGGAAAAGTTCCATCCTCGGATAGTGTCATTAGACGTGTAACAACTCATTTAGAGCTCTGGCATATTGCCGGGCCAAAATGCTTAGCGCACCCTTTTGGGGCCCAGGTTGGGAGAGAGTAGTCGTAGCCTTTTCCTTTGCCTTCGGGCAAGCTCTTGTCAAAGAGCACCTCTGTACTTTGTTTTTTAACTCTCCTCTGCTAAATCAATGACAAGCCAGCAATGCTAGATCTTTCAAAAAAAATATTATTGGTTAATGATGTTATAATGGAGCAGAAATTGATCCTTCTATGTGCTAATTCGAGAAACTTCTGTGCAAAACTCGCATGTCACGAACTATATGTCATCGATGACCTGGTAACATAATCATATATGTGAAAGTCATAAATCCATCCCATCATACTTGGTTTCTTATTAAACAAATATTTAAGGCTAATGATTTTTCATATATATGACTATTGTATAATGATGTCGATGGCATTTACTTTATGACTTGAGAGTTTTCTCCACAAAGTTTATCTTGGCTGACTGATATTGTTTGTAATTTCCTTTTTAGTGTAGTGTTCTTCCATATTGTTAAAATGAAATAATTAAGCGCAATATATATAGTTATCTGCTAACACAGTCATGCATATTTGTTGACTCCATGTCACGGCCCGGCTAATTGCCGCGCAGGTTGTAGGTGTGGGAGGTAGGAGGACGAGGTCGTACCCCTCGCCCGCCTATTGTTGGAGAAGGGGCACTACAAAAAAATACACTTCCGTGATGATACATGTTTGTCACAGTAGGTTGCAATTTTTTTCATGCATGTACATCCATGACAAATTTATGACAGAATCAAGATAGTCATACATGTGCTGTCATAGAAGTGTTCCATGACATTACCAAAATTATCATCACGGAAGTGTCCACTTCCATGACGATAAATCGCGCATCACAGAACTGCTTTCGTCAAGGGTGACCGACACGTGGCATCCACCGTAACGGAACGTTGTTAAGCTATCGGGTCGGGTTTTGGATCCGATAACCCGTTAACAGCCCCGACCAATGGGGATTTTCCACATGTAAAATCATCATTGGATGGAGGAAACACGTGTCGGCTCATGGTTGGGACAGATGTCATCCACTCATTGGACAGAAGGCGCCTATGATACGTCAACACGTGGAACGACCCAACAGAGGCCCATTCCTGTGAAAAGGCCGGCCCGTTTGACTTGGTCAAAAGGTGGCGGGCCGGCCCACGGAAAGCCTATTAATGGCCTGTTCGCATATAGCCCATTTACAGCCCGCTAACCGAGGGCCCATTACGCCCTATTCGAATTAGGCCCAGTAGCGTCATCTGGGCCGTCCAATATGATTCAGCCAGTTTTAACTTCCGACCCATGTGTGGCCCATGACTTCTTTCGGCCCATATGAGGACCTTTGTAACTCTTGGCCCATTAACGACCCATTGTGAAACTGGCCCGTAATGAACAGTGTATCACTTTATACCCATTAACGGCCCGTTATTCCATTGGGCCATTTCCAGCCCAAGTTATCTTTCGGCCTTCTCAGGGCCCATTGATTCTTGGGCTCATTTGCAGCATTCGGTCACATACGGCCCGTTACTGTCATATTCTGCTTGTGGGCCAAATTCAGCCCGTCATTACAGTCGGCCCGTTTGCGGACCGTTAATACATTGGGCCATTTTCATGTCAAAAAAACCCGTTGGGCTATTTTCATAGAGTTATCAAATACGACCTATTAACGGCCCGTTATGGTCCACAAATAGTGCGGCCCATGATTGGCGAAATGATGATACGCCCCGTAGAAGGCCCATGGATCCTACGGCCCGTATGAGGCCCATGGATGGTACGGCCCGTAGAAGGCCCATGGACCCTACGGCCCGTAAAAGGCCCATTGATCCCTAAGGCCCGTATAGAAGGCCGATGGATCCTATGGCCCATATAGAAGGCCAATGGTCCTACGGCCGAACAAAGGCCCATGGATCATACGGCCTGCAGGAGGCCCATGGTTACAACAGTCCGAGTGTTTTCATGATTATTTTGGCCTATTTACCAAAAATAGGCTATTGTGGCCACTAGAAAAACACAGAAAAAGAACTACAGTGACTACAAGCAAACAACTAAACAAGACAATAAGGAAATAAATAAGCAAGCAATTAAGGCTAGCCTATTACCGCTATTACACATATTACATCCACTAGGCATCAAAGTTCGCCACCAGTGCAAATATAGGGAACAAAGCAGCATATTACATACACTTGGCCATCAAAATTGGCCACCAGTGCAAATAAACGCGGCAGCAAAACAAGAGGATAACTGAAACAACTTCAGAAGAGCTCAAGAAACGTTATCCTTGGTATCCACCATGTTGGCAATAAGCTTAGCAAGCTGATTAGCTTTGTCTTGTTTGGCGCTAAAATCCTCCAACGCTTGCTGTTGCACCAGAAAGTATGCATCTGAATGCTCCAGGGACTTCCGCAGTCCTTCCGCTTCTTGTCGCAGCACAGTTGATCGATGTCTTTCAGCTTGTAGTTGAGACTCAAGAAACCGAACTGATTCAGACAGTGAGTTTGAATAGCTTGTGCATGCGGTAGTGGCCAGTAACTCGAACACTAAACCAAGACAGGACTTTGGGGTTGTCTCGCTGTCTTCAAGATAGTCTTCTTTAGATGTTTTATCAGCTTTGTTGGAGACCAACAAGGATGTGTCACTGTCCTGAACCTTATATGCATTACTTCCTTTACCATTGCTTAATAAGGCACTCTTCCCCAATATTCTGTCAGCATTCTAAAAGAAGAAACAAGCAGACACATAACAAGTTTAGCATGTACTAGTATATGAAACTCATTTCGGTGAACCAGTTCATTAGTAAGGTTTAAACTACCAAGTCTTCTATTGCCAAGTACTAGTACATAATAAAAGCATCAAACAAACATATATCTATGTCCTATGGTCACTGCATTGTCTTGCCAAATCAAAATAGAGACACGGTTCAAATCATATCAGTTCAAGACAAAGCAGCAGTGAAAGAATACAAAGCGTTGGAAACTACATGGCACAACAAGATTTCAGATGGGTACCACGGGTCTACATGTACAACAACACTATTGGCTCTGTTCTGATGCTAGTAATGTGCATGATATGAAAGTCAACTGTATACACAATTGAAATTGAAATCAACAGAGCTATTGATAAGAGCAAACCTGTTAAAGAAACATGCGTGAACATACCTACTGTGCCATTGGAGTTTCGATTGGATCCTTCAATTTAAAAATAAGTTCGTATCAGTATATACAGTGATACAAGAGCAAAGCAATCATAGTTAAAAAAAGGTGCGCCTAAGCGAGCGCTTAAGCGCGCCTAGGCTCTAGGCGTTGGCAAAACGCATTGCGCATAACTATGCATAATCTATGCATAACTGCGCATAAGCATGCGCTTTGGTCAGTAAAGCACAAGGCGGTGGCAAAATGCACAATTAACGCCTAGCGCTTTTTTGAACGATGATAGCAATGGAATCTTAAATTAGAATAGTTGTTCTTCGGGTTTAGGCACTTGTTCTACATGAACAGAGTACAGTAAGACGCAAGAATAAAATACTTAAAAATAGAAAATGAGCTCATAGACCTTACCACATTCTTGGTTCAGGACCAGTACAGAACAAGGCATTCCCAGTCATCGTCCAGTAAATGTGTCTCAGGAGAACGTAAGGGAATTTGATGAGTTTCTTTGCCGGTGAAGTATGTCTTCTTCAGGTAATTCCGATACTGCCACCAAGCATTCTTGAAGATAGCAGAGGTATTAGCACAGGTTACCTCATCCTGAGTTTCCAAATCGGTCCTTCTCTATAGAGAAAAATGGGAAAATTTGTTGTATTATAACCATCATGGAGGTAGGATGTATGGGACAAAGCAAAGTAATTGCCATGAATAACATTACTTACACATAACTCCTGGACAAACACCTGCAACTGGCATTTTCCTTCATCTTCGGTATAATATTTCCAAGATGGGAAGATATGCACATATGATTTAACAACATCAAATGCGATAGATGCTAAACTACGACTGGCTGGTTGTGCTTCCTCCACAGGAATAGGCGTACTAACAGGTGGATTTGGGGTTCGTCGTGATAGTACTGGCCCTTTGGGCACTGGAGCTGCCTTACTAATTGCTGTTGTTTGGGAGCTCTGTGGTGGAGATGGTGCTGTGTCAACAGGAACTGGGTTACTATCGGCTGGGGTTGGGGTTAGATTGGGTGAAGCTGGTTCTCTGTCCATCACAATAGGGGTACAATCTGCGAGAGTTTGGGTTATGTGTGGTAGGGCTGGTTCTTGTGCATGTACAACCGGGGTGCTATCTCCACCAAGAGGTAGCACTGTTTTATTTGAAGACCGTGTTTTTATTCCGCTAGATACTGGCATCACCCGCTCCAATTCAAATGGATGATAAACAGGAAACATAGTTGAATGTACAGACATTGTATGAGAGACAGATGCAATAGATAGTGTGGAAAAAAGAGGGCATGAAATAGTTGACATGTATATTGTTTAACTAAAATGGATAGCATGACATAATTTCACATATATGATGTCTATCTAAACTGGATAGCATAGCATAACATAATTCAAAGATATGATGAATAACTAAACAGGATCGCATGACATAATTCACCTACATGTTATCTAAGTAATCAGGATCGCATCATTTAATTCACATATGTGATTTATATGCTAAACAGAGGGCATTCGATATGATGTCTGAACTAAGAACATGGTGTTGAATATTGCGTATATGATGTCTAAACTATGCAATGCAAGACACCGTATGCATGATATGAGCAGTATAACCGTGCCAAGTTAGAGCATACACCTCAGTGGGGGAATAGGACTGGTCAACTATCTCTGAATCCATCTTTGAGGAGCTATCGGGACCCAACAAGAGATCTGCTTCGACAGGTAGCACTGTCTGCTCTGAAGGCCTTGTTTTCACTCCAGATTTTTCCATCTCCCACCCAAATGGCTGATTCACAGGAAGAGTAGTTTAATGTACAAACACTGTCGACAAATGGAAATGTAATGAAGAAAAGGATGGGCAAGATATGATTCAAATAGATGATGCCTGGTTAAACAGGATGGCATTGCACATTTCACATATATTATGGCTGGCTAAAAGACATGTGACTGCATAATTCCCATATATGATATAGAAACTAACCAGGTGGCATTACAGAACATGTCTAAACTAAGTAGATGACATATATGATGTCAAAAGTAGGCACTGCAAGGCAACATATGCATGATATGACTAACATCATCATGCCAAGGTAGAGCAAACACCTTGGGGGGTAAATAGGAGTGGTCAGCGGCGTCTGAATACGCCTCAGAACAGATATCTTCCTCTGGATTACAATCTGGAGAGGGGTGGGGAGGGTTTGCCATTGAACCCACCATGGAGTGATGTCTGCATGACATTGTATTGCCGCGCAAAACTCTTCTCTTTTTCTCTACATGTTCAGCATGAATGTGTATAATATCTGACATGCATACGAAAAAATATGGTGAGATTATGTAAGGAGAGCATGCAGAAATTTAGAGTGATGGTAACAACCAGTGGATCGACGTTTTTCCGTTGAACCAAAATAGCCCTAATGGATCGACGTGAATGTATAGTAATAACTGACGCAACAAGTGTACAACCTCTTTGCCGTAGCCGTGTCGACCTCAGCATCATTGGGTTGGTCGCTGAATCAGTTGAGGCAGAGGTGGCTGTCGGAGGTGTGGAGGAAGATCTGAGGAATCTATAGACGACGTCCAGGGCACTGCTCTGTTGTGATGGATCGTTCTATCATTGGAGCAGCTTCGGTGAGCCGTAAGACTTCAAGGCTGAAGCAGCACAAGACAGACATCGTCAATCTCAAGTGGGATTCTAATAGCATCTCCAATAGATGATGAAAAATGGATGTAAAATTAACATCACCAAAAACCACCTAACTACAACAGATGAGGTAAAAACTGTTGACTCTGAACTTAACTGTCGAAACTGAAATTAACTGTGGAATTTGAATGCTACTGTCGAAACTGAACACAATGGTAGCAGAGAGACACTTGACATGTAGTTTAGGGAGGGCCTGCAGTTCATCTTCAACCTGCACACCCCTGAGCCGCCTGCCACCACCGGCCGAACCGCCGGCCCCAGCGCTGCCCCGAAACAACTTGCCACCGCCGCCTCGGCCAGCCCTCTAGGTCCCCCACCCTGAACCCTAAGATAGATAGTGGGGTACCTCTCCGGCGAGCCCCCGTCCCCGCTGCGGGTGGTTCTTCCTTAACACCGGCGAGCCCCCCTCCCCCCCCCCAACCCCTGAAAATCGACTGACCCAAAAGTCGATTTAGTCGACTGAAGTGTGGCTTAATCGGAGCAGAGCAGCAGCACAAGCAAGGGGGAGAGAAGCAGCAGCAGCTGGGCGAGCGAGCGATCGAGCGAGAGCCGGAGCAGCAGCAGCAGCGTGAGCGAGCGAGCGAGAGCCGGAGCAGCAGCAGCAGCGCAAGCGAGTGAGTGAGAGCCGGAGCAACAGCAGCAGATCCGGCTGGTATGGACGCCGCCGCCGAAGGGGCCTCGCACTGGGGGAGAGCCGCCGTGGAGATGTCGCTCACGGCGCCGGCTTCAAGGTAGCCGCTCCATGGCGGTGCAGGATGGAGCACTGTCGGCGCCGGGAGGTCGAGTTAAGGAGAAGGTGTGATGCGATGAGTGTACAACCTCTTTGGTGGCACCAAGTAGGCCTCGGCTTCGTCCGAGGAGTCGGTGGTGATGTTGCGGTTCCGATGGAGCAGGTTAAGGCGGCGCTGTGGGGATGGAGCAGCCACAATAGACGAGGCGATCGTCGGAGCAGCTCCTTGGAGGTGGAGGACGGGGCGGCTGAACCGGCGGGACGGCGAGATGGACAACGAATCCTCATCCGGGGAGGTGGATGAGGGACGTCGAGCTGTTGCGGTGGACGACATCGTCGGGGAAGAGGCTCCGGCTGGGCAACGGTGATGTGGCGGACGGAGGAGGGTGGGGTTTTGCGGCTGGAGCGGAGAGGTTATGGCGGCCTGGGATTTCGAATGGCGAAAAGGGGGCGATGGGAGGGGGTGAAGCATGACTTAGGGACGTGCTTGTCCAAAATGTAGGGTGTGTTATAAAAGAACCCCCCACCGATTTGAACTAGCGGCCCTTTCGGCTCAGGGTTAGAAGGGGGATTTCACGTGTCGGGATTTGGCAGCTAGAGGGAGTTTTCGCGCACGTTGTAATTTCAGGATAGCAAGGCGCGGGTTGTGAAGGCGCCAGTTTTGGGAGCATGATATCTGAATTTTTGGGATATAACAAGACGCGGGTTGAATTTTAGGGACAAGCCTAACGTGTAGTAATATTGTACTTTTTTGACTGCATAGTAATATTGTACTTGTACGTACCAAATCAATTCGCACTTCCCTCAACCAAAAAGAAAACGAAAAAAAATAAAACTATTCACACCACACAAAGAGAGAGTCTTGCCCCGTTTTACTATACAAATGCTATTCAAAGCTACTCCCTCCTTCCATCTATATAGGGCCTAATGTGTTTTTCGATGCTAACTTTGACCAAATATTAGAGCAATGATATATGACATGCAACTTACACAAAGCACACCGTTAACTTCGTCTGTGAAAGGTTCTTTCAATGGTATAATTTTCACATTGTGCATGTCATGTACTATTAATCTTGTCAATAGTCAAAGGCGGTCTTAAAAATCTCATTACGCCCTATATAGATGGAAGGAGGGAGTATGAATCCATGTTATGTCTGATTAATTTTTTTCGCTTTGCTGTATAATGCATGTAACCTACTCATACCAACATTTTAGTGCATTCCAAATGTCTATACTACCGCAGCAATTTGAACTAAATTTGAATTCGTTTCTCTATTTCAATAAGAATCTACAATCATGATTGTTGCCAACTTCAACCATCATAGTTTCCTTGCTATCCGCCAGATATAAATCGGACGGCCTATAATGCAGGATGGCAGGCACACCATCATCAACAACTCCGTTTTTTATAAGAGTAGAGATAAAATATATTAAATGTAGTATAACATGTTCATAAACACACCATGTGTATCACCGTTATATATATTCACACATACGTCGGTTTAAAACACTATGATAAATTCTTCAAATATCCGAATTTGCTTTTTATAATGAAGTATATATGATCTCTATTCGTCTTTTACACCCACACATCCCTCTTATCTTTGTAGCTAGCGCTAACTTTCTCTTGTGCATGCACACGCCCGCATCCCTCTCACCCTCCCTCAGCATTCTCTAGCTCCATCGCGCAAATTCGTCTTTTCACTTTAGGTCGTTCACCCATGGTGTGTGTAGGCCCCCCAGCTCCTTCTTTACGGCACACATCGATCGATATGCCTCTCTAGCCAGGTGTGCCTAGCACAAACACAAGCTTCCCCTCTTCTCTTGTCACCGTCCATGCCTCACTCCCACCACTCTTTTCATCGTTCTCGTACTCGCACACTCCTCCCCGCTCGATATAGTATGCCTCTCGTACCACCTCCTACATGCATCCCTCTATCTCTATCCTTCTCCTCGTGCCTCGTTT
>NC_041391.1:167063898-167078003 GCF_002162155.2 Triticum dicoccoides | reverse complement strand
CAGCCACATCGTCCCCCCTCATCATTCGTGCATGCCTCCTGACCCGTCTCTCACACGCACGTGCACAGACAACAAGCAGCCATCTCCTCTCTTATTGATATTGTGGGCGTGCCCTCCGTTTGTCTAGCAAGCCTATCCCACCATTTGTTAGAAGCAACTCCACTACCACCCCCTCCAACACTCTAGCTCTGTCTCTCTCCCAACCTTATTCCTCTCATGCACATATGCATGGATGCCGATCGATCTCCCTTAATACATGAGGCAGATCGATCTCCTTAATACATGAGGTAGGCCTCTCTCCTCCTCCACACATATACCAGCCATTGTACCTCTATAGTTAATTGGGCCTCCCTCTTCCCCCACCACACACCGATAGTCGAGCGCTGCAGGTAGGTATCCATGCCACAGAGACAAACTGCACATGTCCCCTCTCATGTTCCAGTAGGCCAGCCACTCTATATCTTTGACATGGGCACACACAAATTCGATGGCACTCTTTATCGATCGCGCGCCCGCACACACACACATCATCCCTCTTTTCGATTCTATGGACACCTCAAGCCGGTGATACCTCCACTGTCTTCTCGTGGATCGCCCCCTCTATATATATGTTATATCCAGTACTCTATTTCACACACATTGCATATGTTACATTTTTGATTGAACCCCCCCCCCAAAAAAAACTCTCAAGAACCCACACACTATATCTCTCTAGGTTTGTATCTCTCTCACACAACCCCACGTAGGTGGTGTACGTATACAAGAAGAGAATAGGTGCACCGTGCACGTACTCACGCTTCGTGCCCAGCCACACCCACGCGGGTACACGGTGGAGCTCATTTCTTTACGAAATGGCAGCCCACGTGCTAATTTGAATGCCTGTAGTGGTTGTTTACCTAGGAAGGTCGTGTAACACGCCTGCACGAAACAAAGTTCGACTTAACGCGTTGCCGCATTATTTTTAAATAAAGTTATAGCGCTCAATGGCACGTACACAGAATATAAAACGATTTTTATGGAGAAAAAGGTAGTCCGCTCATTATATACAATGGAGCCTTGCATGCCTGGTTTGTCGCTCTTCAGAGTATCTCACACAAGGCTGCGGTGGCCTCTCTCTCTCTCACCGTTGGTCACTGATCCGGCCGCATCCCGTCCGCCGGGGGAAAGGGAGTGCGGTGGCCTCTCTCTCTCACCGTTGGTCACTGATCCGGCCGCATCCCGTCCGCCGGGGGAAAGGGAGGAAGTGCATCGTTTCTCCGTTCGATGGTGCCGAGGCAGCACGTCCCGATCTGCGGTACACGCCGTTCTCTCTGACCAAGCTTCGGCGTGGCAGGGCCTACGCCACCTACTCGCAGATTCCGCCCGCCGCCGCTCACCTAGTTACATCCCGACGACCTCCAGGTATCCCCTCCGGCCTTGCTCCACTGCCCGTCTTCCCACGTCGCTGCATGTGGATCTTCCATAGTTCTTTGCCCAAAATGTAGCTCGTCCAGCGTACTTTCCATATTGCATTCTCGTCCTCACACCGTTTTAGACAAACACAACCGTGTTGTTATCTTCCCTTACGGCAAGGAATATGCTTCTTTTTTGTCGCTGCATGTGTCATCAACTGTTATTGGCCAGTAATTGTTTCCTTTCTACCTCTTTTTTGCAAACAGGGCTATCCATTTCACCTCGTTGCTATTGCGACCTTTTGGTGAACTGCACAAATCACTTTTTTCTTAAGAGTGTTTTGTGCAGTTGTACTAAAATGTCACATGGGCAACGTCTCTACATTTCAGTGCGACTGCACAAAGGGAGATTGGTTTTGCTCTATCCTCCTCATCCAACTCCGAGCCTAATCTTCTCCAACTAGTTAGTCTTAAAAGAGACTGCAAAGGTGACCGGCTTCTATTTATGTGTTTATTGTTTCATCAGCAGTCATGTATTATCGTAATCACACTTAATATCTTTGGAATAGGGACGCTCAGCTCTATTTTAGTGGAACTGCACAAAGTGATCGGAATGTTGCATGCTCCAGACAACTACTTTTTTCCCAACATGCCTTGTTGATTTAGATAGAGCTGGGGGACGTTGCTGCCAATGAAAGCATGGATCAATTTTAATTTAACACCTTCTCACAACTCTGTCTTCAGTTGTGATGTAATTATTAGCTCTGATCTGCTAATAATTGACATGCATTAGCAAGGAAGTTAGTTTTTTATTGTTTCCGAAAGAGCATCGATGGCAAGACACATGAAACAGAAGCTGAAAGCTCACACCATTGTACAATTTCATGTCTCACTGGAAAATTATTTGTATAGTACGTCAATTATGTAAACAAATTATGGAAGCTTGATAGCATTGCTAGAAGCCTCTTCATCATCCGGGTCCATGTGCCATGCACAAAATTATACTCCTTCGTTCCTAAATATTTGTCTTTTTACAAATTCCAAACGGGCATATTTTAGAGTGTAGATTCACTCATTTTGCTTCGTATGTGTACTCCCTCTGTTCCTAAATATTCTATTCGTCTTTCTAGAGATTTCAACTGACTACATACGGAGCAAAATGAGAGAATCTACACTCTAAAATATGTATATACATCTGTATGTGCCAGTCCATTTGAAATCTCTAAAAAGACAAATATTTGAGTAGTCACTCGTTGAAATCTCTAGAAAGACAAATATACTCCGGAGTATATTTAAGAACCGAGGGGGTAGTGCACAACCGCATGGGAGACTCAGCCCAGTTGTTGTGCCGCATTAATAGTGAGTAATGAGCAGTCAAATCGTAAGCCCCACCTTTCCCACTGTAAGTTGCTCTGAAGAAGCAACCATCAATACGTTCTTCTTTGAATCCGTTCATACTACTCCATCCGTCACTGTTTATACAGCGCGCTTCAAAAAAAAGAAAAAAGATCTGTGGGACCAAGGCGACTAGCGATCGGCCTGAAAAATAGTATTGGTAGTTATAGCACGACGTCTATTACTAGTAGAGGGAATAATGCGTACACACATGCATGCAGTGCTTCCACCCTGGGTACACACATTCATGCACTTACTCCATTCCGTAGTTACATGGAGAGAAAATTGTGGACTTGATTGCGGTTACCACGCCCTAATTAATTGAGCATTAAACCAAACGCGTCTAAATTCTCTCTGGTGGTGGAAATGCATTGAGAGAAATGCATCATAATGAAGCGCTCCCTGTAAACTGTGGCAGAGGGAGGAGTAGTACGTATGAAGGTTCAAAACCAAGTATGCGTATGGCCCGTCGGTCAATGCACCTCCTCTTGGCATATCACTGACATGTGGGACAGGAGTGTGAGCAAACCGATCTCAATTGACGGCAAAGAGCCAACCCGCCATTCCTTGAGATAGACGAGGAGCGAGAACACATAGACGGGTTCGCATGGAGGCCAAGATATATTCGGGCATGGTTGGTTGATCGATATCATTCATTACATGTTGATGTTGGGCTGCCGTTTTCCGCCCTTCTCCGGAATAAACGTGTACTTTATCAGAGATAAAAAGAAATAAGAGTACAAATGCTCCACCATGCAGTTCTATTAGTAGTACTACTCGTACTACTGCGCTTGGCTCTTCGCCTCTTCGTGAAGTCGAACAATGATGGTACTCCGCATGTTGGGTACTACAGTGTATGCCTCTGACAATCTGACACCGAATGGACTGATGCATGTCCACCGAGGGTAGGTTGCATTAGTCAAAAGGCGTAAGCGAGCTTCACCTTGTCCTGCAAGCTTCTCCTCATTCTGTGAGTTGATGGGACACACCAAAAAGTAGTCCTAGTCCATACTCCCTCCTTTCCGGTTAATATGGCTCAATCCTTTTTGTGGGTAAATGAGAGAGCTTTATTCATATATAAGCATTCTTAGGACAATTAGCCAAGACACTGGTCACTAGGAAGCGAGGTACCCCGCAAAAAAAGAAGTAGGAAGCGAGGTGTTTCATCAAGCCAGCTCTCGGCCACATTCAAAGTGCAGCAAGCACGGTTCGCACGAAGATGCGCCGAAAGGTTTGCTGACCTGTTTACATGCTGAATAACAAAAAAAGAGGAAATATTACCGAGCGCTACTATTTGTAACAGTATATGAGCCAGAATTAAGCGAGAATTGTGGCGAGTGTTCCATGCAATCAACTTCCATTATCACATGCGAGAACCCTCGAAGATAACCAAATGTGTTGAAGATTGCTTTATCACATTTTAAAATTATAATAAGAGTGCAGACGCTCCTCCATCCGGTTCCTAGTACGTACTAGTATAGTACGTAGCTCTATAGACTATATTAGTAAACTTTGCGCTTGGTTGTTCGCCTATTCGGGAAGTCGAACAATAGTAGCACTAGTAGTATAGTGTATGCTTCTGGCAATCTGACACCGAATTAACTGTTGCACGTCCACCGCCTGAGCGAGGGAGAGCTTGCATTAGTCAAAAGTTTCTCCTTGTCCTGTGAGCCACCGCGCGCAAGTAATGCTAGTCCATACTGCCTCCTCTCCGGTTAATATGGATTAATTTCAAACGAGATAAATACACTGTCTGTCACTGTATATTTGTAAAAATATGGTCAGTGGACTTCATAATACGCTCATTGCGCTCAATATATATATATTCTGGTGTTTATACGGTCACTAGCTCACCCTGACTGAGTATGTGTGTGCATGCACGTGTAGGTTGAGCACTTAGCGTGATTGTGTGTGTTCCGTCGTGTGCTCGGACATGCATGCATTAGGGCGTCGCACGCGTTTTTGCGTCCATGTGTACGTGTGACTGTTGCATAAATGTAGGGGGAGTATGTGTAGGGGCCACTAAGGAGCAATCAAATCACACAGTAAATCACGTCTGTCGTGTTCGTGTCTCACCCTCCTCCACGGCTCGACCCCACACGGTCGCTCAGCATGCCACTCACAGCAAACCGAGTATACGATAACTTTCCCGCCTGCTTGTCGATGGACCGCGCCATGGAGTACTACTAGCACTACTGGAAGAGATTGACGAGTTGGGGGTGGACAGCTAGCTGTAGCACGGACTCCCAAAAACTTTTTACATGCATGTTGTAGCCGGCTATTGCGATCTTTGAACGCGGAGCATCCGCGTGCACCCGGAAGCGGCGCGGGCGACGCTCTCTCGGCCGGCGCGCCGCTTCAATGCCGGCGCCAGTGAGAGGTCGCGTCCGCTCTGGTCGGGCATGAATGCGGCACTGACCATTTCAGGCGGGAAGCACGCGCGGGTGATGAAGAGGGTTCGGGTTGGTCAGGACCGGCCGTGGCAGTGGTCCGGACGTGCGCAAACAAGAGATGTTGTACGTTAATATTGCTGCATATATAATTAACAACGTGAATAATGTGCCAGTTGGACATATATGATTGGAGATGGAGATGGAAATGGAATTTTACGTAAACACGGATATGCATGTCTATGTCTATGTGTGTGTGCGCGACGACTCTCGCGACCTGGAAGCGGGGGCGTGTTTTGATCGAGTTTTCTTTCTTGGTATGTTAGAAAATCAGTTTGTCCAATTCACATCAAGATGCTATTTAAGGATATCACATCTAAGCTCCCACAAGTATATAATGTAGCAACAAGAAACAAAAAAACTAGGACAAAAAAATAGACCACAAACTATCGATGCTCATGGTCGCGCCTCATGGTTGCGTCGGCTGGTGAAGCTGATCGATTTTCAATGAAAAACAAGCTGTCTTCCATCAGTGCTCTTTGCTTGTTACGCACAAAGATGATATCCTTCGTCAGTTCACCTTGGTTGCGTTGGAGACGCAGTCGTCTTTCATGTTGGTGCAATTTTATCACACAATTGGCTATGAACCAAATGTTTCCTCGAAGAAGGATCGACGTTGGTACTAAGAGCATAAGTTTTGTATTGATTTCTAAGCCTTCTCACAACTTTGTCTCCAGCTCCCCTATGATTTAATTTGTCCAGCTATTAACTTTGATTTAAAAAATGGTGTGGAGTAAAAACCCAGATGGACGTAGTAGCCCTCCATTTTTATTTACTCCGCATATTATATTTGACTGAAGTCAAACTTTGTAATACTCTCAAACCTTTCCGATAATTGAAATTAAAATTCTTTATTTGTACACACTCTCACACATTTCCGATAATTTGGCGCATGTGTGGTTGTTCACTTAAGGGAGGGTAGTGTACCACACGTGAAGGGCAGGAAGTGCGACCAGGACGCGTGGGCATGGATCGTTAGTTCATCGGAAGTAGTACTCCCTCTGTACATTAAATAAAGAGTTTCATTTCGTACTTACACAATTTAAAACGATTGTTATGGAGAGAATAAGAAAACCACTCCACTATATATTAGTCGTATACACACGAGAGTACTATATGGACGTAGCTTCATTGACTTAGTGCACCTGCCTTTGGGTTTATGACAGGTGGGCCCAAAATGTGGCTGGCTCACCTATCATACAGCCAAAAGCAGATGGAGTGAAGGCACCGGAGCTCAGTCCGTACTACATTAGTATATATATAAGCGGGAGCCTCAGCGCTTGTTCGCTAGGGTTTGCACTCTTCACACGCTCGCCGCAATACATATATGTTACACGCTGGAGGCTCAGCGTTCATTTGCTAGGGTTTGCTATATTCACAGTCTCTCACCCTCTCTTCACTATATCTAAACAAGATTGCGTTGGCCTCTTGTCTCTCTCCCCCCTCACAGCTGGTGAAGGAGGCATCTGTATCCCGTCGCACCGGGAAGGGGAGGAGGTGCAGCGTTAACTCTATCGCCTTCGGCGAGGGAGGCAATCTACTGCCGGTTGCGTTGTTCTCTTTCACCCAGCGCCTGTGCGGGAGGGCCACCGACCCCTTCTTCCTTGCTTCCATACATAGTGTGGGAAGATTCAGCCTCCCGCCGCACGCCTTGCCACATCCCGACGACCCTAAGGTATAAGTTTCTTTGAAACCGTCGTTGCTCTAGCTGCATGTGGATCTTTTTCGATCTGTAGTCGAATCTAGGTCTTGGTTCAAAGAGGAAAGAAAGGTGCGGTGGGGTGGAGCATGAATCTAGGACGTGGTTCAATGAGGAAAGGAGGGAGGAAAAGTAGTATAGACTGGCTATCCAGCCGCTTTGTTGGTCGAAAAGGGAAAAAGGGGGTAACCCAGTACACACATCTGTAAGGAACCGATCTCTTTGTTGAAAAGGGAAAGAAATTGGGGGGGGGGGATCGGGTAGTTTGTGCAGGACTAGATTTGCTGCCCTCACATAGGAAAAAAGTTCAAAGAGAACAAATATGGGACCAACACAGATATGCTGCTTGCCTACATACTCTGCATCACCCATTTATACGTGTGGACGCACATGGTGCTAGCATGTCCCATACAGCTATTTTGCCGTTGTTAATCTAAGAATGCCGCCGGAAAATTGAAGCAATGCCACTGCTAAAAGTAAATTACATTTTTTAACGAATGTTGTTTCAAGAGAGTGTCGCTGTTAATATGAATCAATGCTACCGTTTTAGAAATGCTACTATCCTACTTTGTTTTCCATCCAAGATAAGTTAGATGCTTCTTTCTGTCATCGTTTGTTTCATCCTCCTTTATCGGCAAGTAATTGTTTCCTTTTTTGCCTCTGTTAAACCAGGGGTATCGATTCAACTTGTTGCTATTGCGACATTTTACTTTGCTACTCGAAACACTTATGTTTTAAGAGTGTTTTGTGCAGTTCAACTTGAATGTCACACCGGTGACTTTGCTTAATTTTGGTGGAACTGCACAAAAGAAGATCGAGATTTGTTTCCATTGTTCCTGTCGAGTTGTTTCAAATCTTGGTCTCTACCACATGATATCTATTCAACTTGTGGCTATTGCGACATTTTGCTTCGCTACACGAAACACTTTGCTTGATTTCAGTGCAACTGCACAAAATGAGATTGGATTTCCTATTCGTGTTAGCAAATTCGTATTTTATCCTGGTGTTCTCATGAAAGGTCAACAGGCCTTCATCCACATGATTGTGCAGTGTGCTTTGAGATGTTGTGCTACTTGTATTGGTACTGTTTTAAATAAATGTTGAATTGAAGCTATTGTATTGTTGTCTTTTCCCATTAAGTAGTGAACAAAAATGGGACCAACCCAGACATGATGCTTGTTGCTTTGTTACAACAAACTCTGCATCACCCCCTTTATAAGTAGATGGAATCACATATTGTTGTTGCGCCCACTCTCCCTTGGAACTGTTTATGCTTTTCGTTAATCTAATGCCGCTGGTAAAATTAAGCAATGCCACTCCCAAAATTAATTAACTACTGAATCTTAGTTCAAAACTGCAACACTTGTTAGGAATGGTACTATCCTGCTTTGTAGTTCTTTCTACATGTTTAACCAAGGTATTGTTAAGATAATGTCTCTTTAAAAATGAATCAGTTGCATTGTTTTAGGAATGGTACTTTTCTGCTTTGTCGTTCTTTATACATGTTGAACCAAGGCATTGTTAAGATAATGTCTCAGTCAATATGAATGAATCACACTGATGGAGAATTGCTCCTCTCCTGCTTTGTTTCCCATTAAGACAAGTCATCAACCATTATTTCTCAGTAATTGTTTCCCTTATACCTATTATTGCTTACAGGGATATCAAAATTAAAGCTCGGTTTTATTCCGACTTCGATTTTAGTTGAACTGCACAAAAGGAGGCAATGTGTCCAAGGCAGAAAGAAGCAGTCACTGGATGCAGTACATTACAGAAGGAATGACCGAGAAGCTTTACAGAGTATTATTAGACACCGGTGACATGACTAGTCTGCAGAGACCATTGGAAATTTAACAACACGTGGAGTGCCCTGGGCAAAAAGTGCCCAAACAAGTACAAGAAGCTAAGACAGGACACGATCATAGGCATTACATATTTTAAATGGGAAAAGCTTGTCAAAGTTTAATCATTGATGTTAGCAAGAAGATGTTAGTTTAATATATTGGAATTGGAAAACCTTGTCAAAATTTGCTCATTGATGTTAGCAAGAAGACGTTAGTTTAATATATTGGAATTGGAAAACCTTGTCAAAATTTGCTCATTGATGTTAGCCAGAAGACATGCATTTGATATTTTTGAGTGGGACGCCCTTGTTGTGAGCAGCGTCGAGTGTTTTTTCCTATTCCTGTGTTCAGTTTAGAAGTAAATGGTTACTCTGCTGAGATATTCCTGTGTTAAGAGTTTGTTCTGAATATTGTCTATGTAATGCCAGGCCTTGTGTTTGATTGCAAAGTTGAGCTTGGAATGTTGTAGCATGTGGCATCACGAGCTGTTCACCGTGCCTCCTGAGAATAATGCTTCGTATTGTTTTGCATGTCGATCTAATACCAGTGATTTGCTTGTTAAGAAGATCATCCTCTTCTGTTGTTTCCGTGCGTAAGAAGTTCATCGTCTGATGTTTCATTCATAGCCTATACGACATGTCGGGTAGGTTAGACGTGAAACCATATGATCTTCCGACCAACTCATGATATTAGGCCGTGATTGGATCGTCGTTTTCCAACCAAAACCACTTGTAAAACTAACGCTTGTAAATTAAAGCAGATGGTCTCGGGTGAAGGCGCTTGGTTGGTCGATTTCGACTAGTAAAATATTGGAAGTACTTCACACACGATAAAAACGTTGAATGACACTCGGATGATTGCTAATCCGGCCGTTAGCTGTTGTTTTAGCCTTGCCCATGGATGGCATGATACACACGTCGTGCATGTATTGTCTGGTAATGTCGTCCATATAGCAATGCTCGTAAAATATACACTGGTCTCTCAAATTACACAAGTAACCCGCCGTTTTACTTACAGACCTCGGGCCTTCCAATGACGAGTAAATTACACTTGTATGTTAATACAGGTTTTAAATAAACCAGAGCTCCCAAGCGCGGCCTTACCGTTTCATGTCGTCTCAGTTTCTCGAAGGTGCTCATAGGTGTCCGATGATCCTGGCTTCCTGAATGAGCAGCGGGCGCTGTATCAGACCTCCGTAGGGCCCGCGGGGCCCTCTCTGTTGTCCTTCGAGTTGTTGCGCTCGCCGTGGCGCCGAGCATTGTTAACATGGTCAACGAACATGAGGATTCAGGAGATGACTTTATTTTGACTGGATGACACTAGGGACCCACTAGGGCCATAGCCGTACGTACGCAAGTGCCTCCTTACTATGTACAACTATATTTTTTTTTATTTCTCCTGGTTTCCTGACATCACGGTCCCACACCATTGTCAACCAATGTAGTCAATATAAACGAGAGAATTGCACAAGGTGCGGCCGACAGCTGGGACCAAGCAGCTCGAGCAGTATTTGTGTTTTTGAGGCGTGAGCACTGCAGAGTTTTTCTTGGCGATGATTTCGTTGTTGTTCAGAGGAGAGCAGGGTATTAACTGGGCGGGCTGTGGCCCGTCTAGCCCAGGCCAGATATCGAGCCCAGATACTACTTTTTTCAAGATGAAAATGGCTAGCCCAGCTATACGTCTTTTTGAGGAATACCCAGGCAAGGTCAACTTGTTATTCTCCGCCCCGCTGTGCTACAAATCTTTTCTAGGAGGGATGCATTAGGCTTAACAGAAAATTGGGCTTTAAAAATAATAAATGGGATGTAATTATAAAAACTGGGCAGTAACTATAAAAGAATGCACCAAACACGAAATTAGTTTATAAAATATTATTTATGGGTTTTGAAAATCTTAAATTTTCATTGTTGCACGCGCAATGTTTCGTTAGATTTTTACGTAATACAAATTTATACTTAATCTGAATAGAAATTTCGGGATAAAAATATTTCGGATCCCATCAAGATGTGGGAAATTTTATTGAATTCTGTCTTCAACGGTTGGTTGAAATTATTAATCATTGTCCTAGCTAGAAAATGGGCTGTACTTTTAACAAACTGTAAATGGGCTGTTGTAAATTCCATTAGAATTCAAAAATGGGTTGTACATTCTTACAAAACGCAAATGGGCTATAAGTTCTCCGCCACACACTTGTGGGCCTACTAAGTGACGCGTCCCCTAAAAAAAAGTTGACGCGTATGCAAGGCTTTGTCAACTTATTATAGTCAACACACGGTTCTAGCAGCAGTGGCCGTTGGATGTCTATCCAACAGATGTCGTGCTTCTTCTTCAATCTCGGATATTCTTAGCTTCGGCCGCCCAAAAAATGATTCCTCCCCATGACATCTGGGGCGCACCGTTTCGAAGGCTGACCTATGGGCCTACTAAGTTGGAGCGTACAAAGGGCTTTGTCAACTTAGTCAATATAAACGATTCTAGCTTCAGTGACCGTACAATGTCCATCCAACGGCCGTAGTGCTTCTTCAACCTCTGGTCTTCTTGGTCCAGCCGCCCAAAGCAGCACCGGTCGTGCCACCTGCTCCTGCCTCCCGTGGCCGGCTGTGCTGCCGCGGAGGCCTCACCGCCCCCATACTACTCCCACCGCTGGCCAGGCCATCCCTCCACTCACCCACACCCCCTGTTATTCTGCGGCGACGGCAGCCTCACACCGCAGCCGAACCAGTGAACCCTCGTACTCCTCTCCGCGTGGGCTTCCACTGCTGCGTCTTCCCCGGCTTCGCGTCGTCCCCTTCCTAGGCGTCGCCGTCGTCCACCGCCCTGGTGCTCTCGGCGCGGCGTGGTCAACATGGTCAACGACCGACTTCCATCGGAAGAGTACTGTACGTGGAGAGGCTGACAGCTAGGTCCACGGCGGCCGCAAGGAAGTGCCTCCTTATTACGCGCAAAATAATTATTCCTCCACCTGATACCAGGGACCCGCCGGACGGGCCACCTTATTTCACGAAAAAAACGTTTCCCCCCTGACTACTGGTACCCACCGGACGGGCCACCGTATTTCGCAAAAAAAACGTTCCCCCCACTGTCAGCCCGGACCCACCGGAAGTGCCTCTTTATTACGCACAAAAAAATGAATACTCCCCCTGCTAGCTGGGACTCACCTTGGTGGGAAGCTGACTTGTGGGCCTACTAAGTTGACGGGGACGGAGGGCTTTGTCAACTTAGTCAATATAAACGATTCTAGCTCTAGTGACCGTACGATGTCCATCCAATGGCCGTAGTGCTTCTTCAACCTCTGGTCTTCTTGCTCCAGCTGCCCAAAGTAGCGCCGGTCGTGCCGCCTGCTCCTGCCTCCCGTGGCCGGCTGTGCTGCCGCGGAGGCCTCACCGCCTCCATACTACTCCCACCGCTGGCAAGGCCATCCCTCCACTCCACTCACCCACACCCCCTGTTATTCTGTGACGACGGCAGCGCAGCCGAACCAGTGAACCCTCGTACTCCTCTCCGCGTGGGCATCCACTGCCGCGTCTTCCCCGACTCTGCGTCGTCCCCTTCCTAGGCCTCTCCGTCGTCCACCGCCGTGGTGCTCTCGGCGCGGCATGGTCAATGTGGTCAACGATCGAATTCATCGGAAGAATAGTGTACGTGAAGAGGCTGACAGCTGGGTCCACGGCAACCGCAAGGAAGTGCCTCCTTATTATGTGGAAAATAATTATTCCTCCACCTGACAGCAGGGACCCACCGGACGGGCCACCAGTATTTCATGAAAAAAACGTTTGCCCCTGACTGCTGGGACCCACCCGACGGGCCACCGTATTTTGCGAAAATAACGTTTCCCCTGCTGTCAGCTCGGACCCACCGGAAGTGCCTCCTTATTACGCACAAAAAATGAATACCCCCTGCTAGCTGGGACCCACCTTGGTGGGAGGCTGACTTGTGGGCCTACTAAGTTCACGGGGATGAAGGGCTTTGTCAACTTAGTCAATATAAACGATTCTAGCTCCAGTGACCGTACGATGTCCATCCAATGGCCGTAGTGCTTCTTCAACCTCTGGTCTTCTTGCTCCAGCCGCCCAAAGCAGCGCCGGTCGTGTCGCATGCTCTTGCTTCCCGTGGCCGGATGTGCTGCCGTGGAGGCCTCACCACCCCCTACTATTCCCACCGCTGGCCAGGCCCTGCGGCGACGACAGCCTCACATCGCAGCCGAACCAGTGAACCCTCATACTCCTCTCCACGCGGGCTTCCACTCCCGCGTCTTCCCCGGCTCCCCGTCGTCCCCTTCCTAGGCCTCGTCGTCGTCCACCGCCCTGGTGCTCTCGGCACGGTGTGGTCAACATGGTCAAGGAACGACTTCCATCGGACGTGGACTGTATGTGGAGAGGCTGACAGCTGGGTCCACGGCCGCAGCAAGGAAGTGCCTCCTTATTACGCGGAAAATAATTATTCCTCCACCTGACAGCGGGGACCCACCGGACGGGCCACAGTATTTCACGAAAAAATGTTTCCCCCCTGACTGCTGGGACCCACCAGCTGCACCTTCGCATGCAAGGAAGTGCGTCCGGGCAAAAAAAATCGATTCACCCCCCTGACTGCTGGGACCCACCAGCTACATCTTCGCACGCAAGGAAGTGTGTCCGGGCAAAAAAACGATTCGCCCCCCTGACTATTGGGACCCACCAGCTACATCTTCGCACGCAAGGAAGTGCGTCCGGGCAAAAAAACGATTCACCCCCCTGACTGCTGGGACCCATCAGCTACATCTTCGCAGGCAAGGAAGTGCCTGACAGTCGGGACCCACTTAGTCGAAGTGTACGTACCGTTGTCATTCTGGTCGCGAACGTGTACGTACATATATACTGGTGGATGTAGAGGCGCGCACGTGTCGTAGTAGAGGCGCGCACATAGCATGTACACGTACGTACAACGGCGAGGGTGCAAGAAAGAAAATACGGCCACGTACATACATACGGGCAGGGTCTCTAACGCCTATCGTGCATACGTACATGGCTGGGTCGGAACGAAGAAACAGCGTCGTCATCATGTTCATGGGGAGCCAACCGGCTGGGTCGGAATGGAATGTGTGGTCGTGTTCATCGGGAGGGCTTGGACGGAACAGGCGATGGAAACGAGGCCTGGCGTACTGCACAACGTAGGAAACGGCCTTGTGTTCGACCGGCCACGTTCGAAACGGGGTCCTATTGATTGGGAGGGGCCTGGCATACCGCAAAACGGAGGAAACGGACCTCCTACGGTCGAAACGGGGGTCCTGTTGATCGAAAGGGGTGTGGCGTACCGCAAAACGGACGAAACGGACTTGTGTTGGAGCGCT
>NC_041391.1:167045685-167063688 GCF_002162155.2 Triticum dicoccoides | reverse complement strand
CAAAACGGGACTCCACGGGATACTGTTCATCTCCACCGTCGACCTCCTCCAGCCTCCACGGCTACCGTCGACCTCCTCCAGCCTCCACGGGCTCCTGTTCATCCAGCCTCCACCGCGCGCTACTCCACCGGCTACTGTTCAACCACCCCTCCATGGGCACCCCTCCACCATCTACTATTCATCCAGCCCTCCACACCACGGGGTCCTGTTCAACCACCCCTCCACGGCCACCCCTCCACCGTCTACTGTTCATCCAGCCCTCCACACCACGGGTTCCTGTTCATCCAGAGGCAACGCCACCGCTCACTGTTCATCCAAACCCCCCCGCAATGCTCACTGTTCATCCAATCGATCGGTTTCAGTTAGCAGCAGTAGCGAAGGAATCGCTCCATCGGGTTCAGTTAACAGCCATTGATCGATCACTCGGGTTCAGTAACGCGTAGCCTGCAGTGCAATCGCTCGGGTTCAGTTAGAGCCTAATGCCTCGCTCAGCTTCAGTTAGAGCCAACGCCTCGCACACACACGCGTACATACGAGAGAAACGTGCATCGCTCCGCCCTCGATCTCCCACCATAACCGGCAACTCCCCGAAATTTTCCTCCCCCTCGCTTCTACCACGGTTTTTTCCGTCATGAACGGCCCAAAGAATGTCATGCAGCTGCGTCTCCGGCCCGCCCAGGACGAAAAGCCCATTTTCTGTCATGATTTTTTGTCATAGAAGTAGAAGCCCACCACATCTATGATGATACCGGGTTTTGTCACAATTATCGTCATAGAAGTGTCATATGTATGACAGAAAAAAATTCGTTCGGCCCAAAATGTCATGGATGTGTCTTTTTTTGTAGTGGGGGTGAGGAGGGGCGCCGTAACGCATGAGCAAGGGAGGTGGGGGTGTAGATTATTCTCTACTTGACGTTTATTGATCCCAAGGGCTGGCTATATATAGCCTAATTACAAGACCAGATTACAGACTCCTACTACAATTGGGTGTTGGCAGGGTAACCTTCTTCGGGACTAAACCTTTCCAACTAATACCTAGACTTCTAATCTAAAAAGACTATAATTAAACTAGGACATGTTTTTAGGCAGGTGCAGGGCCGGCCCGCGCAGGTCTCTTGCGCCTATAGGGCTAGCCCCTTATGACACTCCACTAGTGTCTAGTATAGATAAATTCATCCATTTTTTAGGATGCATAGGCTAATCTGTTTTAACTTTAAAATTAAAAACAATTATTTGTATGTTTTTGTGGATAGTATAAAAATTGTTTATGATTCATCTTATTCTAATTTTAATTACCAACTTCAACTCTTATTATAATAAATATATTTTTTGAGAAACACAGTACAGACGCACGTTTCAGGTCTAGGACTTGAACCCAGGTAGGGGTTGGTTCTGCAACAAGGAACATGAACATACAATATAGGTTTAGTTTGTGATAAATAGAATATTTAATTGAGGTTGCTTGCAGTAACTCGAAAAATTCTCCATTTTGAGTGAAATAATTAGAAGTGGAAATGTTCAGGGATGAAGATAAGCAAGTGATAAATTTTACAAATAAAATTACTATTATGTATCTTTCTTTGAAGTCCTAGCATGTGTGGATGCATGGGTTGATGACTGGTGTCTATAAATAGTGTGCATCCTCGTCTTCCTTAAACTCCCATTACACCAGACAAGAATCATCTAATGTTTTTGGTATATGTTGTTGTGCTCGGAAGATATGCTACTTTAGGTGTGCTAGAACTAGAACTAGCATGTGATCTACCCAAAGTAGGCCGGAGATTGCATCTACATTTTTAACATGCCTTTGACAGTTATTTGCGTAGTGGCTTTACTCCACCACTACTCGGATCAAGATCTAAGGACTAGGGGGAGGTGAATAGTCCTATGAAAATTTTCTAGCACAATTTTAAGGCTTGGCAGTTTTTAACTTGAATTTACAAGGACCAAACAACCACAAGTACTTAGTATGCGACATATCAAGAGTAGTAAGCAGCAAAAAAGTAACAATCTTGCAAGTAAGTAGGAGGTAGGGTTTATATGATGCAAACACTCATGACGCAGGGATTTTTCCTATGGTTCGGATAGTTGGCGATATCTTAAGTCCATGTTGCTGGAGGGTTTTGAATATGAAAATTAGTTCAAAGTCCTAAAATAAACTCATTTAAATCATTAGTGATCTCACATGGTTTCTCCTCCATTAGTCATCAAAACCACTAGGGTATTATGGAGATGGACTTCCAACCATTAAACATCAATCTCAAACAAATTCTATGTTTTCAAAAAGGGATTATTCCATATGTGCCCCCAATTCCTTAGTTGTGCTCAGTTTTCCCCACGCTCCAAACTTTTTCTCACTTTTCCCCACTCACTTAGCTGAAACTCTCACAAATGTTCATAGCAGACGTTTGCCGTCTTGGCCATTAACTGACTTGTGGGGTCACGTTAGACTCTGTTGACTGTGGCTGTGGCTTCGCTGGTTGGGCCGTGTTTGTGTTCATAGGACGGGCCCGTTAGTTTTTTGGTAACAAATTAAAAAGGGAGCCCAATTAAAAAAGCCTGCTATCGATGGATGCAGCCTGCTATGCATGCGAACGCCGCCACACACGCATCTAGTGACCTAGACCTAATCGCATGCATGCACGCTGACACGCACACATCGATCTGTGCCGCATGGTTGTCGGTGGATTCAGTCGCTCCGCGGCGTCGTTTCACGCATCGCAGGCATACATGCCGGTGGTAGAAGGGGAAGGCTGCACGCTCGCGTCCATATGTCGAGGCATCGGTTCACGCCGCACGGCTGCCGCTCGATTCAGTTGTGGGAGGCAGGCAGCCGCCAATGCAGAGCACGCAGAAGGGGGAGGCAGGCAGCCGCCAACGCAGAGCATGCTCGCATTGATTCATGTTCACACACTGATGATCGCATCGGTTCACGCACGCACCGAGTCATGATCTATGCCGTTTCCGCGTGTACCCTCTTCGTCTCCCCCGGCTATTTAAACCGCCCTTCATTGCCTCTTCTTCTACAGATCCATCTGCGCCTCCTCCTTCTCTTCTTCCCCCAAAAGCTAAAGCAAACACTTAGCAAAGCGAGCAAGATGCAGTACAACGGGCCGATGTTCCAAGAGCCGCCCACCGTGCCAGAACGGCGGTACCCTGCCAACGTTGTCGTCGAGGCATCGCTCCGCGTGTGGATGTTCTCATGCTGGAGGAGTAGCACTGAGCTTGCATGGGGGTTCCTCCGTGCGGGCTTCCACCACCTCCCGGCGGGCTCGCCGCCCATGTTCAACCTCGTGGAGCAGCTCCCCCACGCCAACGCTCCAGTGGTAGGGCTCGTCGTCCACTTCACCAACAGGTTCGATGCCTACTACCTGCTCGGCAAGGTGTATTGGTGTGGGTGCGAGTTCATCGCATTCACCATCTATAACATCTTCACCGACTTCGAGAGTGTCTTCCCCGCTCGCAACCGCATGCACAGCCTCCCGTACTACCTCGGCGAGAACGGCCTTGAGGAGGAGCAGTACTGAAGCCGGCGGCGAAGAAGACGGTGAAGCCGGCGGTTAAGGTGAAGACGACGGTGAAGACATACTATGTAGTGCGAGTTTGGTGTGTGTGTTGTCCGAGCTAGCTACCCTATGTATGTAAGGTTCCCAATTATCTATCGTTGTCGTGTTATATGTAAGAACTTGTGTTGCCCTAGCAACCCTATCTAAGTTAAGTTATGTGTGTTATATTAATGCTTTGTTATGTTTGTATTTTGTTTGTCCCAAGTTTAGACACGGCTAATTGACGTGGGCAAAATTAACCAAACTAACTAAAAATGATGTGTTTATAGATGCCTTCTAAAAATAAGAACATATTGTACACGGCTTTGGTTTGGGAGCTCTGTATTTTTTAGGTATTCCAAGAATACTTTGGTTTCCAGAAATATTGAAGTATCAAATACTTTGAGATGTTTGGCTTTAGTCAAAGTGTAGTTTTATATACTTTAATATGTAGAAAACTACACTATTTTTGAAGTATATAAAAAAGAGGGTTGGACCTCTTTTTCCAATACTGAAGTATTGGTTCGCTAGGCATAATAATACTGTGGTTTGCAAATACTTTGATTCTAAAATTACTTCACCGCCAAACTAAGCCAGGTTGTGAGCAAGCAAAATGAAAGCGCATACAGTGAAGAGAAATCAAATCAAAAAATGAAGGGACCCATAAAGGAAAGCCAAAATAATTCCTCAATGAAACAGAAGAGATTGGGCAATCAAATTAATGAAAAAATCAATCAGAAACAAAAAAGAACAAAGCAATCATTCCTAAACAAAAAAAGAAACATCGCTTGTTTCTGGGCCTCATTTATCCTTTGTTGGCCTATTGCAGCTTGATTCTCTTTGGGCCCGAGAACTAGGTTTTTTTTCTAGCAGAACTGACGAACTCGAGGACAAAAGTTTGGCAAGTGCGAGAGAGAAGAGATGAACTTGATGTATATCCCTTGTGCTGCTCAAGTACTGCTTATTGTCATCTGACGAGCTAGGGTATGATCCAACACTCGAGGTTATTAGCTAACAAAATAATCCTATCACTGAACTGTAGTTGTCTTCTGCCGAAACTGAAAGTGTCAAAACATAACAGTAAACTGCATACATTCAGAGATCGACAGTTGCACTAAACAGAGTTGCATTTGAGATAAACAGACTTGGATTGCTAAACAGTGGCAACAACAGTAGACAAACATCTCTAACGAGAGATGGCCATCAAGTAAAAAATTCCTAGAGCAAGTATTCCTAAAGCTATCAGATTGGATTGCTTCTTCAACTCAATCAGCTGCTTGAAGTTCTTGTTCATCTTCTTCAATTCCGCCCTCAGTTCGACATCTACCATCGTCGGGTATTCCGGACGCGTTGTTGCTACCGGAGCGGCACTGTCATGGGGCAGATTGAACTCGCGGATTGCATTCCCCCTCGAATCCAGCAAGCCCAACCCTTGAAGCATCTGGATGTAATCATCCATCCACTCGAAATGGTGGCATTTCTTCACGATCTGAAAACGAAATCACATAACCTAAATCCCAAATCTGACAGATTTTTTGAGAAATTAGAGATAAAGGATGCGAGGAAAACTCAGATCTAACCTGCCCCTCCGGCTTGCTCTCCCATTTCATGAACTCGTGCCCAAAGTTCCCATTCTTCTCCTCCTTCGAAGTCAACCGCTTAAGTGGCACAGTCCATGGACAGTCAGTGCATCGAGTCATTGGCACTGGACCATACACCGGCCACATGGAACGGGGGGCTAACGAGGAGGTCGATGTATCGCTGGAGAGGAAGAAACAGAGGAATTGCTCTAGAGGAAGAAGAACGAGAAGATGGGGAAAGAAACATAGGAACTGCTCGAGATCTGCTCGATGCCTTTGTCTGTCAGATGGAGAAGAGGGGAAGGGGAAGCTATATTGACGATTTGCCACATTGTATTTTGCAGTTTGAATATTTGAACCAACTCATAACACTGACATGTGGTGGTCATGTGCGAAAAATACAATTTCATATGTAAAGTGGGGCAGATCGTAAAAACCCGAGAAGGACAATGCAGTAGCCAATCAGGATGCAAAACCAGCGTCACGCGGATCGTGCATGCCTGCCCCCACATCTGACGGCTGGTGTTTGGCGCTTGGTAGGATCCGATGGCGGACGTTCGACGCTAGGGTTTGGAGCATTTCTGCGGGGTTATGAGCCAGTCAACGGGGTTATTAGGGTTTGACCAGATTTCAAATGGCCATAACTAAATTAGAAAAAATCGCAAAAATATAGAAACAAACGTAGTTCGTCCATTTATGAGACCTAGTTACCATAAAAAATATAAACTCGGTATAGGTGCGTTTTTTTTTGAAAAATCAATTTTTGAAGTGATCTGTCAAAATCAAGTCCAAATGTTTTTAAAAAATTCAAAAAAAATCAAAATGTTGTAATTCTTGCGCACATAGCCATCATATGTGACAAGGTTATGAGAAAAAATATAAACTTGGTGTAGTTCATTTTCATGAAAAAAGGCTTCATACAAATGAGCTATCACCTATGAACATGTTCAGAGTTCGTAGAATAGGGAGAGAGGGTTTAGGGTTTGAAAAAAATCAAAAAAATTCAAAAAAAAATCAGAAAAATGTCCATATCTTCATTTTGGAGTGAATAAGAAGGATCTGAACTTACTTTTTCATTTTCATATCTAAAACGTGTTATTTGACGGTTTTGAATTAAAAGCATATTTTTTCAAAAAAATGTAGTAATATGAATATTAATCAATAAATAGTGAGACTTTGTTTTTACCCTATATATATGAAACAAGTGTTAATAAAAATATATATGCCTCATTTAGACAAGGTAAAAAAACTTGATTTCAAATAGGGTTGTTTACCCTAGCTTTCGAGCTCGTTTCTAGCATGTTTCTCATTCGGACTGTTCACCTACGAATATTGGACTTCAAATGCTCGATCAAATACACCGCACAAAGCAATGAACCTCCAATGTTCAACTTCAACTTTGGCTCGAATCTAAATTTTGGCCCAAATTCAAATATTGATTTAAATTCAAATTTTGATGGAAATTTGAATTCTGACTCAAATAAGAAACCAAAGTAGAAGCAACATTATTACAACTGATAAACTTTCATAGTAGCTCAAATCTACCAAGTTTTAAGATGCCAACATCTTAATACAAATTTACCAAGTTTTAAGCGATCGACTCACCCTCAAATTGACAACACAAACATTTCCCAACAACTTAATTCAAATTTTTGACTTGCTCCTTGTGTTTGCAGCTGGCTTCACCGTCTTGCTCCTGGTTTCCCCAGTTGAGATGCTCTTTTCTTTCAGACTCTTGTTCCTTTTAATCTTTACTTGGGGTTTTCGCCGTGGAGGTGCTGATGGAGTAGTTCCACTCGCCGAGCACTTGACGACCATTTGACGGTCATCTATGGGTTCAGTAATCTTTAAAGGAACAATTGGAAAAATTACCCCCTCCTCTTCCTCTCTTATAGCTTCAAAACCATCAAAGGCCATGGTTTCAAAATCTTCTGCTTCTTCATCTCTTGGCCTTTTCTCCCTAGAGCTGGTAAATAAAATTATAAGCCATAGGCAAAAAAGAGAACAAATACAAACAAAAGGGTAGTTGCATTCTACAAATGCAAACACATACCAAGATGCTTCATTTACTGCTGCATTCTCCACTGCATCTTCAGTCTCCATTGCTGCTGCATTCTCCTCTGCATCTTCAGTCTCCATTGTTGTTGCATTCTCCTCAGCATTGGCTTGTCCATCTTTCCTCCTCTCCAAATGATGCATCCACTGCATTGGTACAAAGCCTAGCAATATGCCCCAGCACTCCACATTTTTTGCATGCACGCTTCTTTGGTAGACGACCCTCCTCACCTGCTCTAATCCTCTGGTTCCTTGGTCTTCCTGGTGGTCTAGTAATGACAGGAGCGTGGAGTTTGAACCCTGGATCTACTATGTTTCATTGATCTTTCCCCAAGAGTGTAAGCACATTGTCAGCATAAGCAGCCATAAATTTGGCAACAGAGAAATACTCAGAGCAATATTGATCAACTTCACCATCTGCACCCCCAATAACGGTCATCAGATGTAGGGCATGTATGCATGGCTTCCCACGGATCTGCCATTGCCTACAAGTACATTCTCTAGTACTTAGGTTCACAGGAAACCTCCATACCCTATTTTTAGTGTCAGTATAGGTAACCTCTCCCTCATATGTACCAGATCGAATACATTTCATCTTCAGTCCTCTTGCCTTCAAGTGCAATGCCTTAATTAGTGATGGGAGCATCTGATGACCAACATATTGTGTTTCTGCAATTCTTTTGCGAAGAGCCATCTTTATCATGATCATCTGCCTCATCTTGTCAAATGCTTGCCACAACAAGAGCCCTTTCACTGACTTGAACTTTGAATTGAAGCATTCTGCAAGGTTAATGGTCACATAATCTACTCAGATTTTGTTGAATTTGCTTCTTGACCACACCTTGCCATGATGTGCATCCATGTACTCCTTCACAAGAGGATTTTGAGCATACAACACTCTCAAATGGTGTTCATGCTTCCTTTTGCTGCATGTGTATGATGTTGGCCATAAGTTCTCATCATAAACTTTACCTTTGAACTTATTTTTGAAATTATGCGCTAGGTGTTGCATACATTCCCTATGCTCCACTCCAGGGAATACAATTTCTACTGCACTCTCTAAACCCTTGCAAGCATCTATGTGTATAGCTAAACCTGGGGGTGTGCCTATAATGTTGCACAACTGCTGCAGAAACCAGACCCAACTTTCCTCAAACTCTGCCTCCACCACACCAAATGCAACTGGAATAGCCAGTTGTGTCCATCAACTGCAGAAGCTGCTACTAGCTATCCTATCCATCTTCCAGTCAAATGTGTAGCATCTACAGCCAAATAGGGCCTGCAACCATCTAGAAACCCCTGCCAGCAAGCCTTGAAACAAACAAAAGCCCTTCTAAAACACTCCTTCTCAAATGACTTCCCTTTTATTTTGAATGGAATTGTATGCTTGTCAATCTCTACAACACTCCCTGGACTTGCCATCTCCACTTCAGCTTTGAAAGTGTAAAGCAGCTGAAAACTGTCATTCCATTGACCATTAATTCTGTCAAGAGCCTTTTCCCTAGCATTGAAAATTCGCATGTAAGGAATTTTTATCTTGTACTTCTCAAAAAGCTTCCCATTTAGTGTTGTTGGACCAAGTCCAGGTTCTTCTCTCAGCCAATCCAATATAGCATCTGCCGCCCACCTAGTTTTTGCTAGCTTGGTTTTGGCCTTCCCCCTCCCCCTCCAGGTGGACAGGTGTGCTTGTGTGGGTTTTTCTTTATCTGAAACAAAATAAAAGGGTAAAAAATAGTTAAGAAACCTTACTCAATGATCTGAAACTAAATTACTAACTGAACTTGGATTACTTCAATATATTTGCACTTTCTCATACGAGATGCATGCAACTTCCACCTACACCTAGGATATGGACAAAAAAACTGTGAACCTTGCTGGCTCACTCCTTTTAATCTTATAGGTGTTTTCAGATATAATGCACCATGTTGTCACTACATTCCGACAGTCCACCATTGATTGGAAAATGGTACCTACACTAAGCTCATGTTTTTCCCCGTTCCACTCAATTGTTGGCATGTCATCACCATCGTATTCATCCTTGATTAAGCTGTCCATGTTCTCCACCTTCTCTTCATCGTCAGTGTCATCAAACCTAGCTTGGCTGATGGGCTCCTCCGTATATTCATCATCCACTGCTTGTTGACTGGCTACATCGACCAGTTTAGGAAACATCATCTCGTCTTCATCATCATTTGTAGGCACTGCCTCGTCAGGTTCTACATCTTCTTCTACACCAACTGCAGAAGGTACATGAGAAGCAGCAGCTGAACCGGAACCAGAATTGGCAGCAGGCATGTTGTGGCTCCATGAACCACTTGCTTTACTTGGTGTCGACCTACAAGGAGTGCCAGGGTGCTGGCTATTAGCACAGACAGATGATGTCTGAACTCCCTTCCCCTTCGCCCGTTCTGCGCGTGGCTGAAGCACATCGATTTGGAGTTTACCGAATCGGCAGCCAGCAATCCCAGCAAAAAGCAATGGCATATGATCGTCGCAAGTTAGTGGGAGAAATCTTTTCTCGTCACTACTGAAGTAATTCAGTTCAACAGCATCGGCATCACTCCAGGGATAGGTGTTTCGGAGCTCAGCTCACAAATCTTTGAAAGATATGCTGGTTTCTACCACTTTGGGATAGAAAAATGATGAAATCAAATGTGGTTTAGTACCACGCAGCACACTAGTTTCCATTCTAATCGCCAGCCGGAAAGCCAGCGCGGGATCAACCCTATTTTGTTGAAACAAAGGCTTTAGTTAGCCGGGTAAAATCGAGCACAAATTCGAACGATTCAAGCAAACAGAAGTCAAATACGGCCTACAATACGACTTAGAACGTCAATTCGAGAGGAAACGATGGTTACCCAGGTTTAATCCATGAATTATCTGCCGCGGATTCGACCCAATCCTCTCCACGGTCGACTGCCTTCCGGGTGTCCTCACTCAACATCGCTATGTAATCCCAGATGGGAAGGTGGGCTATATCTGGCGGAGACGCGGCGTCGCCGATGAACGGAATAGGGGCATAGGGTGGAGGAAACAACTGTGGTGGAGGCAGCACGACGCCGGCGGAGGGGGCGGGGCGGCGCGGTGCGGTGCGGCCTGTCTAGATCTGTTTCAGATTCAGACAAGCTGCCCAATACGTGTCTCCTTGCGGTCCCACCCGTCAGCAAGCAACGATCAGACGAAGACTCGGCCCCACTCGTCAGCAATTAACGGTCAATGGACGGTCAAGATGGCAAACGCCCGTTATGAGCATTTGTGAGAGTTTCAGCTAAGGAAGAGGGGAAAAGTGAGCAAAAGTTTGGAGCGTGGGGAAAAGTGAGCACAACTAAGAAACCAGGGGCACTAATTTAAATATCCCTTTCAAAAATGACATTGTGGGTTTTTATATGTCGGCCATTTGCTGATCTTATCCCCATAGGAGACCATTGCATACGGCAATAACAATGCCCATTGTCTGGTTGAGCTGCAAATCTGTGATGATCAATGGTGAATTGACATGTGCCAATGTAACTGCGTTTCCCATGCATCATTGTAGAGTATCGTATTAGTACATTGCTACAAGTTTGAGTGTTTGACCACCTGATTAAACAAGGTATCTCAATCGTTCCCCACGGACCAAAATGATTGTACATGAAGAAAATGATCTAGCAAGAGGTTGTGATTGTTGAGGAGTTCGGAAACCCACCACAGAGAACTGTATTGAACCTAATAATGTTTGGAGCATGGTCACATGAAATTCCACATTAACATCTGTACATATATTCAAATTGCAGACTAGATCAAGCCAAGCCCTTATTGCACCACATGTCTCCTCTAGCTTTGCCCGACCTGACGCCGCTTCTCCCCCTCCCGGCCTGAATTAAACTGATACGGTAGATATATCATCGCACCAATCTGTGAGAGACATGTGACACCACGAACGAGAGAATCCAGGAATACATGGCTTCAATACATTCTAGAAGCTCCACATTAGGGTTTCACAACCTTCTTATGGCAATCGCCAATGAGGGCATATGTACATATAGTAAGTAGCATAGCAATCATCTTGCGATAATTGGATTCGCCGTGGCGCCATGATCACAATAAAATCTGAAATCACAATTGTGTTGCATCTTAAATGTATACCAAACATCTCATCGCTCCCTGCAGATCTCTCATCACATGCTGATTTTCCAGGAAACTCATAAAAAGCTCTCTGGTTCTTTTCTTAAACCATTTCTTAGTGGTAGGAAGTACATTTGAAACTCTCTGCCTGCTATAGGTACTGCCGGAGGCACTCTAGTAGGTGTAGCTTTTGACTTCTTTTCATGTCACTTCCTGGGGGAGATTTGTTAGTATCGTTCACTTGTTTTGAAGCCAAAATCGTAGAGTGAGAACTGTTGATAGTTCTCCTTATGATGGAGAAAAGGATGACTTCTTTTCTAAATTAAATGCACTTCTCTTAGATGATCACTCACCCATTCTGATAGGTGGGGGTCTTAATATTGTTAGATACTCCCTCCGTCCGAAAAAGCTTCCCTCAAATGAATGTATCTAGCACCAAGTTAGTGCTAGATACATCCAGCACCAAGTTAGTGCTAGATACATCTATTTGAGAGACAAGTTTGGGACAAGCTTTTCTTGACGGGGGAGTATATACCAACAAGATAAAAGTAATGATATCATAGACCACAGGTGAATGTCTGGCTGGAAATTTGGATCCTGGCGGAAATCGAAACACCTGGCCTGCAATTCACCTGGGCAAACCAGGTTGATCTTGTCATGTCCACAATAGAGTTGATGTTTTGGAAAAGTTCATATGGCTCAAGCCTCGTGAATGATTTTGAATGACACAAAAAGCTTCCACCTAGCTAATTGAGGGCTTATTTGCATGGAAATGGAATTTGAGGATGTTGGAGCTAATCTAAAAGATGTGAATATGCGCCTCATAGAGCATCTACAACCGGACTTTGCAAATCCGGCCCCTCAAACTCCTGCGGAAGCGACCGGGCGCGTCCATGGACAGTCACCGGTCACGCCTCAAATTAGCCACTCTGCATCTGAGTCTCTCATAGTTCGACCCTTAGATCCATACAAAGCATGCAAAAGAAATCCTACGTACTACGTACTGCGTACCATCCTAGCTGATCTTCATCGTCGGAGATGTCCGTGAGGACAGCGCCAGGCGCCGACTGGACGGGCGGGTAGGAGGGCTCCGGCTAATCCTCCTCTTGCTCGACCTCATCCATGTAGGCGAGCATCTCCGCCTCCTCCACAGCCTCCGTCTCTTGCCAGCGATGGCGTCTGGTCTCCACAGCCGACTCCGGGTGGAGGAAATCGAGGATGACATGCTACTCCGCTTGCATCCCCCACATCCTCCTCCTCCGACTCATCCTCCTCCTCAACCTCCTCCTTCTCGTCCTCCTCCTCCTCCAACTCCTCCTCCGGATCCACTGCATCCGGAAGTAGCCCCGTGGCGATCCGGGCTTGGCGCGTTGCCCAGATCTTCTCAAGGAGCTCAAGTCGGCGCTCCGGCGTTAGAAATGGCTCGCTCCTCATCCGGCGGCGTGGGGCATGGCTACTAGGCAGACGAGGGGAGTGGAAAGTGGCGGCGCCGGTGGACAGGGGGAGAAAAATGTGGATGGTAGGGTTTCGGTGCCACCGGTCAATTTAAATAGCCGGGCTAGGCACTACGCGACCTGCCGGAGCGGGGCCACACGGTGACACAGGTCCGACGAAGGAGACGGGTTTCGGACCGGCGGGTTTCCGGGCGTTTACGCATGGGACCCCGCCGTCATCCAACATGACAGGCATTGCCTGCCTAGGCGTTTGAGGCCCGTTTAAGGAGCCCATCTGGGTCAAAAAATCATGACCGGTTGGACGGACCGCCCGGACGTATCAGGCAGGTTTGAGGTGGCCGGTTATCGATGCTCTTAGGATCTCCGATAAAAAAAATGGAGATGGAAAATTGTGGAAACAGCCATGCATCCCTCTCTATTATGACTAACCTAGATGTGATGTCCAAAGTAGATAAAATTATTAAGAGAATTGATGGTTGAGGGGCAACCTTCTATCATGCGATGGTAATGGCCGACTACTGCCTAAAAATGTTCAGATGGCTCACGCCTAATTACTACTGCTCCACAACATTGATTCAGATGGGGCAACGATGAAGTATCATCGTGATTGATCTGCTCCACAACATTTATCTGGAATTTTTTAGGCCGTCGTTGATGGTTACGATACTAAATTAGTAGGATCTACTACTGACATAACCTAATTACTACTGACAAAACCATAATTATTGTGAAGTGGATAAAAGTAAACGACTATTCTTGAACTTTATTGAGGGGTCGGGCCCTTTAAATCGTAGACAAGAATTGACAACAGTCCAGTAAGTCAATTCAATCTCTAATACAATCACTAAACTTGTTGGACTCTATTCTAACAAATAAAAAACCACACGCTTGATGGGGATGACCAACATAACATACACCTGAATAGTTTCCCACACGAATCTTCCACAAGGTGCGCTCATCAAATGAAAGGGCTAGCGCTTGGCCAAAACAAGATAAAACGACCTAGGCAGGAAGACCATCAAAGAACTTCATGTAGTCGTCAAATGTTTCACCGTGCCTGATCTTAACGATGGACCCATCGTCCTCTACCTGTAGAGCAAAAACACAACAAATTGGTACGAATGAACATCCAGGATAAAAGAGGAGAAAGTGCATCAAGGGCGAGTAATGGAATAAAAGTTCGTCTCCGCAGTTTTGGGTTGAGAAAACTGCAAAGCTATGTGTTTTAAGCAACAATCGCCAAAAATTGTACAGAGAAGAATAGGCAATAGTTTGTACCCAATACTCGGCTGGTCTCATCTTCAGATTGTAGGTCGAAGCCATGCTCATGCAGTAGGCTCCTGCGTCATGGACAACCAAACCAGCTCCCTGCAAATGCAGTGTCAGAAGAGTGCAGACATGGGTTGAAGTTATCTGAGAGAAAACATAGATGGTATTGTCAAACCTTTTCAGGTGTTGGAAGCTCCCTGTCTTTGCCAAGGAAATCTGCAGATTCGCAGACTGGCCCAACAATGTCAAAGGTTGCTACTTCTGCACCTGGAGAGGGAGAAACTAGTTCTATATGCTGCAACACAAGAATTATGATCAGCGGGTAAATTATGATACACCTGGTCAAATAACTGCAGCTGTTGATTTTGTGTAATAGTAATACTTATCAGTGGGTTCCAAAACAAAGTAATACCAGACCAGAAGCAGTAATAGTAATACTCATTATTCGTTGTAACTCTAGACGAACCTGATATGCTCCATATAGACTAGGCCTGATGAGCTCAGCCATGCTGCCATCAACTACAATGAAATTCTTTGTGCCGTTAGATTTTACACCAGTGACCTTATTGACGAAGCAGCACGTATTGGCGATCAGGGATCTTCCAGGTTCGATAATGAGAGTAAGATCCCGTGAGAGGACCAATTCCCGGACCTACCAAAATTGTGATACCATAAACAGAGGGTGAGCTATACATGAAGAAACTAGAAAGCATCTGTTCCTACAAAGATATAAATCATAAACATAATATAGATACTGAAGCTCACAGTGTTGATAAGATCCATAGGTGTAGGCAAGACTGCACCAGTGTGGTGGTAGTCTATCCCCAAGCCACCTCCAATATTCAGGTACTCCAACTCAAAACCTTGTGCTCGAATTTCATCAACAAAGTTCACCATAAGATTTGCAGCGTCTCTGAAAATATCAACCTAAACAAAAGGAAGTCGCAACTTGATTCAGACACACAAGCTACTTGATTTCAACAGAAATACTATTCCCTCTGTCCCAAAATAAGTGACTCAACTTTGTACTAACTTATTTTGGGACGGAGGGAGTACATGTTAAAAACTTAACAGAAGTGACAGGACATGTATAGCAAAGTCGTCTTTATATAAACAGAAATCCATGTGTAGGATGAATAACGAGCACATATTGGGAAGTCCAAGGGAAAAAGAATAAGAATATGAATTCAGTATTCTGCGCATAAAGAGCCAGTTCAGCAAATGGGAGGAAGCTATTGTGTACAGGTGATACTGAATTCAGTGCAAACTAATGATATCCAACTGCAACTCACAAATGGACTAGCCCCAGCATACCGTTGAGGTCAGGTAAAGTTCGGTAACCAACGCCCACACCCAAACTTTAATGACCTGAAGGTGCCAACTGCACATAACCAGTTTACCCATTTCCTATTGGGTAGGCAGTACCTAATATGGGGTGTGTCTGTCTTCCATCAAACACTTCATATACAGAGCGGAATAAAGGTTGATAGTGCACTGGAAGTAGTGTGCTACAAACCAGAACCACCCATCTATTCTAGAGGTCAGAACTAAACCATTTTCTACACAACATGGTTTTCGAGTCGATGAGTTGTTCTGGTGTAGCGACCCTTGCCGAGTCGTGTCTTGCCGATCGACTAGTCTTGACTAGTCGAGGTGTTTGAGTCGACTTCCGGTTACGACTCATCGACTAATCGACGACTAGTTGCGACTAGTCGTTCGACTCGAAAACAGTGCTACACAATGATCTGTTGATATGTATACCCCCTCCATCCCAAAATGTAAGACCAATATAGTGTCAAAAATGGTCTTACATTTTGGGATGGAGTAGCTCAGAATAGTACGTTAGCTGATACAGAACAGAGTATTCCTTCCATAAAAAGATGCATTTAATGTTACATGATGCAGCATCACAGTTGTCCCATGGTGAAACAAAAATTAAAATCAAGTCTGTGCTGAAGAGTGCCGGTAGGCCGCCGCACGGAAATGCAATTTAAAACTAAGCTTAGTACACCAAAACTTAAGCAACTAAAGAAATGACTTATTATCAAATGGTGCAAGACATTACCTTTGTAATGGTAGATCCAAGATGGCAATGAACACCCACCAGTTTAATATCATTTGAGTATGACTTAATAGAGTCTAAGAACCATTGCAATTTTTCATTGCGAATCCCAAATTTGGATGTTTTGTTTCCAGTGGCAACATAGGGATGAACCTGATAACAAGAACATAAATACAACAATCAGAATACCGCTCCACGATAGAAAATGCCTTATATGATGTGCAGAACTCAACGCATCATACAGTTTTTCACATGATCAATCTTTCCTCTTATAAAGGTTGGAGTTGGTGGTGAGTTCACACGTGGGACCATACAAATAAACAAATACACTATCCACATATGGGACTAGCAACCTTCCAAGAGATATAAAAAACAAATGTTACTTTTAACAGGCGTGAGACCTATCCCGAATAAACAAATACATTGCTACCCTAATGTGAGAATACACACTTGTAAAAACACAATTTATAAATGCAAGTATGCCTCCAGTTCAAAATCATGGCCTTCATTTTAGTTTCTCTACCCAAGCAACTCTTTCGGTTCCATCTCAGACTCATAGCAGAAGAGGGCAAACAAATTACAATTCAAAGCGGCAATAGATGTTGTCCTCCTAACTAATCTACGATCTTGTGCATTCAACTTACTCATGCCCATTCTCCTATGTTCCAAATTCAAAATGTAACTCACTATAAATCTTGCAAAGGACCTATATGGTCGCTCGAGTCTCTTTAGCAACTGCAACATGATCTTCTATTATATTCGCGCTCGCTTTTTAATCGTGAACCATGCAACAGCCGCAAGACACCTCTCCTAAGCCAGTGGTAATTCCTCGTTTATTATGGCTTCGTAGCAACCCATGAGCATTGTGCTAGTTAAAGTACAAACAAATATGCTTTGATCATCGTTTATCACAGAAAGCTATAATGCCTCTTCCAAATTATAACAAACGTACGTACGCACACAGAGACAACTAATATAAAAAAAGGTCGCCCAAGTAAATAGAAGGGGAAAGAAAAATGGAGTTCATAATCAACGAGTCATTTGATTTGCCACAATCATATTTGCCATGTGTGTGCTTTGGAAGGGAGGGATAATCGTACCTGTGGATCCACATCTGGATTAATTCTGAGCAAGACAGGCACTTGCCTTCCTGCAACTCTTGCAGCAGTGACAATATTCTCCAAATCAAACTCACTGTCTATATTTACAAATACTCCACTCTCTGCGGCTAAAACAAGATCTTCCAATGTCTTTCCATTTCCATTAAATATGCACCTGATCTTCAAAATATACAAACTCGACATAGTTAGTTACCTCCTCTGTAGGAAAGTTTCTCATTAACTGATACACAATTAACTGTTCCAGATAAAGGGTTCAAAAAGTCAGACCAACATACAACTTGTAAAGAATGTTCTATTGTAGGATTCCATAATGGATTGTAGAGACGAAAGTTGTATAAAATACAAATACAGATACAAATATCAGACAAAACCCTGAACTCGCCCTTGTAAAGTGACTTCTACTAAAAGCTTTTTAGGACAAAAATCAGGGTATGTTTGACAGCCTAATTTTGCCTCATACAGTTGCCGAGTTATGCGCAACCAAATGGAATTGGCGACAATTTGGTCACCCCTGCTTTCACCAGAGTTTTCCTATATAACTACAGCAGTATAAGGAAAATTAGGCTATTGTGTACAAAGGAAAATAGACAGGCTCCTGCGATAAGATTAATTACACAATTAGTCATTTTCATCCTTCATTCTTCTTGTCTTAAGACCAGAGCTAGAAAAAGAATGTTTCGATAGCAGACTGGCGGTTACGAGTGTAAAAACTAGATGATCTCTCTTTCTGTAATTCATCTAGAAATAAACGGCCTAATTCGAAGTTGTAAATTGAGGAGCTGTAAATCAATCCACCAAACAAATTATTGCACT
>NC_041391.1:167042043-167045586 GCF_002162155.2 Triticum dicoccoides | reverse complement strand
TAACTTCCATGCTTCAAGTTGTTGTCTTCAAAACATACATAAAAGGCATAGAAAACTAAACAGACATATGCAGGTCTTCCATCTATGTTTGTTAAGACATTAATCTGAAATACAGGATATTGGCACTTGCAACACTATGCAAGTATGGGCTGACAATCCAAACAGCCCTCAATGGCTTAACCACAACTAAACTAGTTACACTCACTATAAGAACTAAAATATAATTTCCTGGACACACAAATATCCCATTGCATATAATGCACAATTGCATCACAAAATATGAACGAAAAAACACAGATTATAACCGAAATAGGCTTTCGCCCAAGCCACAGAGTATAAGCCTAGGCAAGGCCTGTTAGCTGACCAAAATAATGGCAAGCATGACTTAAGCTCAATGAAATCTGCACCTTTCACAGCCTGCACTGCACACTTACTGATACACACAAGAAGCAAAAAAAACGAAACAGCAATGTCCACGGTCAACATTAAAAAAGGACAGTTTCCTCACTCGGTAACAAATGCAGCACAATGTGTCCTACTTGATCCAAAATGAATAGCAAATGCACAAAGAAGAAAGCCGCAACCTGGTGGGGTCAAATCCTGCCCGTAGCGCGAGGCGGAGCTCGTTGCCGCTGACAAGGACGGCGCCGCACCCGAGCCCCCGCAGGAGCTGCAGCACGCTGAGGTTGTTGTTGGCCTTCACCGCGTACCCCACGATTGAGCGGAGCCCCTGGAGCGCCTTGTCGTATGCGGTGAAGTTCCGGACGACCTGCGGCTTGCTGTAGAGATAGAACGGGGTCCGGTCTGCCGCCGCCATCGTGTCCTCCACCCGCACCCCCTCGCAGTAGAGGTGGCCGTCGGCGCCGCGCTGGAAGCAGTGCTTGGGCGCCTCCCCCATGGCCACGCGCGTGGACGGGGAGGCCGTGGAGAGGGAGGCGCGGAGGGGGGCCGCGGGTCCGTGACGGCGGCGCAGCGAGACGGATGCGGCGCGGCTGCGGCTTGGTTGGCTGCCGGGGTTGGGGGTCAGCGAGGGGACGAGGGAGCGGGAGAGGAGGTTGGCCGCCGCCATTGCTAGGGTTTGTGTGGGGGTGGGGTGGGGGTTGGGGAGAGTGGGTTTAAGCCGTTTGGGAATGGCCGACGCGTCAGCTGGATGAAAATAGGTGAGCAGTCCGCCGTCACACTGTGGCCGTCGGATTCACTCAAAGGGCAACTACGGACACTAGAAGAACGCCCGTGCGTTGCAACGGGGCCACATTAACTTTAAGAGTTCAATATTACGACATTGGCGACCTTTTTT
The DNA here is from genome assembly GCF_002162155.2 of Triticum dicoccoides. Lineage (NCBI taxonomy): Eukaryota > Viridiplantae > Streptophyta > Magnoliopsida > Poales > Poaceae > Triticum > Triticum dicoccoides. Next base: position 167,044,289 of record NC_041391.1, on the reverse strand, counting down.
ACCATCAAATCCTCACGCACACACACTCTCCCTCCCTCTTCCTCACTCTCTATCCCCCTCTCCCTCTCTCTCTAACACACACATATCCATCTTATTGGGTACGGGACCATAATCCATCTATTTCACACATACACGCTAGTGCATAACAATATGGATTATGTGTATTATATTTGCCACCAGAACTGAGGGAATTAATTTCATGTAAATCGACCAGCCACAGCTCCAAGAATACGCGAACGAGGTGGCTCGGGTCGACGTCGGCGCCGTCCAGCACGGGCCTCGGGCCCGCTTCCAAGTGCACGTGCAATGCACGTCTTCACAAATATTATAACCAGATGTGAGAAATCACATGCATAGAAAAAACATTCTGATAGCAATCCAAATACCATACTCAATTGAATACCTAACCTGGACAATACTCTTATTTCTATGCGCCAGAAAAAATGGAATAGCAAATCTAAGTATGCCTACATACGCTCAGATTATATATAAGAATCTTGGGTGAACAATTGCAACAAAGCACTAAGCAGCGATAAATTTAAATAAAAAATCCATTAACTATGCAGGCAGCAGGCTTGTTACAACATAGAGAGATAGGAAAATGTCACCTCCAGTAATGTAGCGCAAAGGAGTGGAACGAAGCATGAATGAGCGGTTGTCTGTTCTTCTCCATGTACATGGATCAGCAGTAGAGGCCAAGTATATAAGTACTTGACCGAACTCCACTCTTTGTGTACGGAGAGCCATGTCACCTTCTCGCCGCTGCAGCATGGGAGGACGGTTGGTTCACGTGACCCTCCAGCTGGGGGATCCATGGTGGCTGACCGTCGAGCTCGAGGCAGAGAAGTTGAGGGCAGTAGTGGCGAGATCCATGCCGGCCAACCGGGCGAACATGAGGTCGTCGGGGAGGGACACATCGGCAAGATCCGGTCACCACGCGATCTGAAGAGCAATAGTGATCTCCACAGGCTGTAGGCCGACGACGTGCTCCATCCCCTGCGATGGGGTGACCATGGCGGTGGCCACAGCTCCTCCTGCTCGCCTCGATCTCGGCGACACACCCTGAGTGTAGGAGGCAGCAACGACCTCGACGAAATCATGGCCTCCATCCCGGAACGCAATCATGTCGCTCTAAATAAATGGATTCAATCATGTGACTCTAATTACTTCGGATTGTTATGTGCACACTAAGCGGGGTGCAGTTAGGAAAGAGAATGTTTTCTAATTAAAGTGATTGAGTGATTTAAGGTAAGGTTAATTAATTTAGATTTGATTTTTAGTGATTGTTAGTAAAGTATGATGCATCTTTAAAATCTTTTATTTGTTTCCTTAAAATCTATTATTTGTTTCCTAAAGAAATTTGCAATAATGGAAGGTATCGGTTGATTTGGATAAGTTAGTAAATTTAGATCCGTGATTGCGTGCACGTTTGGAAAGTGCTGATTTGCAAGGAAAGAGCTGAGGGGTAAATAAACCGGTGAATAAGAAACCAGCATCGAAAAAAATCTACGACGGTTAACCTACGAAAAAAAACCGGACGAAAGCGGTGGGACGAAAAAAAACCTGGAAGCGAGACTACCAACTGCTCCATTAGGAGTAGAGATTTTTAGTTGGACTATTAGTACTATTTTTAGCCGGACTAAAACTAGTCTCTTTTAGAGGCTAAGGCCAACTCCACCGCACGACCCATCTGTGACCCATCCGGTCCGCTTTTGTCCGTTTGAGGTAAAATACGACCCAACGGTAATACTCAAACGGACAAAGCTGTCTGCTGGTGTCCGTTTCAGTCCAACCCAACCCCAAATCCAGACCAAAGTTGGGTCACAAATGGGTCTGAACGGACACAGACGGACGCGCTCCTCGGCCTCTCTCGTCCGCTCGTGTCCGACACTGGCCCACAGGTCAGCGACCCACACCGAGCCCTGCGCCCACCGTTGCCCCGCGCCCGCCGTCACCCTGCGCCCGCCGTCGCCCCGCGCCCGCCGTCGCATGCCCCGCGCCCGCCGCCGCGGCCACCATCGCCCCGCGCCCGCCGCCGTGCGCAGCGGAAGCTCGATACTAGCACTAGCTCCGGGCGAGGGCGCGTCTTGGGGTGCCGGCGCAGGTGGGCGGGCGAGCTGGAGGTGCTGGAGATCTTCCTGAAGACAGCTACGTGGCACCGCGGGCGCCCGGCCGTGCAGGTTAGCGGCGGCGGCCTCACGCACGGCGGCCGCGGCCGCGGCGTTGAGGTCGTGCAGCGGGTCGCC
>NC_041391.1:167020959-167041435 GCF_002162155.2 Triticum dicoccoides | reverse complement strand
CGCCGCAGCGCAGGCGCTCGAGCTCCGCCACGCCGAGGCCGCGCTGCGGTGTCTTCCTGGGCAGCGCCCCGCCGCGGGAGGCCTACTGCTGCCTCACCTGCCCGGACGCCGCCTACCGGCGCAGCCGCGCCCGCGCCACCGCGTCGGAGAGGTCCGACACGACGGCATGGGCCGAGACGTCAGCCGCCGGCGTGTCCTCCGGGGCGGCGCCGAAGAAGAAGGAGGGCGTGGGCGCCATGATAAGCGAGGGGAGGTAAGGAGAGGGGAAGATGGCGATCGACGGTGGCACGTGCGAATGGGCTGTCTCCTCCCGGAAGCCCGCGGGCGCCGCGGCCGCCCCCGGCGGCGTCAGGAGGAGCGCGAGCTTCTGCTCGGGTCCGAGAGCACGATGCCGCGGCGAGGGCGAGGCTGGGACGGCGAGGGCGAGGCTGGGCGAAGCGGGGCGAACAGTTTGGGGTTTCAAGGCCTTGTGCGCGTTGGGTGCAGCTGCCCCATACGTCTGTCCGCCCCCTGGACGTCCGTCAAATCACACCCCAAACGGACAAAAGCGGACGTCCGGATGGGTCACAGATGGGTCACGCGGTGGAGTTGGCCTAAAGTTCCAATCACCCATGACTAAAGAGAGGCTAGAACTAGTCTTGAGACTAAAAATTTTTAGTCAGGGGAACCCTACTAAAATGTGGATTAGTCCTCTCTCTCCTCATTTAACTCCTCTCCTTTAACACATGCAAGTTTTGGATTGGAGGATTTGGAGGATAATAAATGCTCATTAACTCGATTTTAGTCTATTTAGTATTTGAATCCAAGCATGGGTGAGGCTAGCAAGTTTTAGTCCCACTATTTTTAGTCATGGGACTAAAACGTATCCAAGCACCCTCATATTCGTCGGAATTTTGGACCTGGAGTTTTGGACCTAAATTTTAGCTACACCCTCAGTGTAACTATAAGGTCATCTTCAACAAGTTGTTAGCCTTATTGATAAAAATGTCTATGTCATCAACCAACAAGCTATCATACAACTACTTCAATAGGTTGTATCTAAGTTTTCAATAGATGATGAGAAAATAAATGTGATTGCTCTCTATTTCATCTTGAAGCTTGTGCAAAGGTTGTTAGTTAATCTACATACTCCTTCCGTCCAGGTGCATAGGGCATCTAAGAGAATCCTAAAATTCCAAAAATGTTAGACGTAATTCAATTAAATGCTCCTCGTTTATCTAAACCATCTCTTTTTTCATTCGCTCTATCAGGACGCCGCTCCTTCTCCTAATCTTCCATCGGTCCACCTCCTAGTAATCTCCTGTGTGAAAGCAAACAGCATGCATGTTGCTTCTTCTCTCTCCTCTATACCGCCTCTTTTCCTATGCGAAAGCAATCATGCATGCTGCATGTTTCCATGGCGCTCCTTCCCAGCACTAATGATAGGATTAGTTTCCAAATTCAGTTTCGATTTTGAGGAAACCTACGGGCGCTCTCGTCCAATCTCAACCCACCTAAATCGCAGAGCTTTTTCTTAAGCGCCCTATGCACCTGGACGAAGGGAGTACAACTTTGCTCTCTTTCCATATTTATTACATACCACATCATCACTATGTCCTAGTGGCAAATTTAACAACACATATCTTACAATTGTTGGAGAGATGCCATAAGCCCTCCTACATATCATTTTTGGCTACATGAACCAGAAAGACATTAAAAAATGATGAAAGTGGACTCTTATGTAAAAGCCTAGCAGTTATATGCGTGCTCGTAGGCAAAAATAATAAATACAATGAAAGAGGGAAAAAAGATGATGAAAAAGGTACTAGTCTTCTTTTTACATGGTAATACATGTCTCATTCATATCATAAAGATTAAAGTACAAGTCACGTGAGGACCAACATGACAAAACTGAAAAGATAACATAACATCTCTGAGCTTGACACCAACGCCCATTACCTGCCTTCGGCACCACAACAACAGCCATCGAGAAAAACAATGACGGATCACCTCCTCACCCGAGTTCAACGCGGCTTCATCGCTGATATGCAGCTTTGCGGAACTACAAGGTGGCTCATCAAAAGTGAAGCCCCTACCGTTTAACGAATCAGACCGGGACAACACCCCGAACACGCAATCAAACTCCAGATAGAACGGGGTCCGGTCTGCCGCGGCCATCGTGTCCTCCGCCCGCACCCCCTCGCAGTAGAGGTGGTCGTCGGCGCCGCGCTGGAAGCAGTGCTTGGGCGCCTCCCCCATGGCCACACGCGTGGACGAGGAGGCCGTGGAAAGGGAGGCGCGGAGGGGGGCGCGGGTCCGTGATGGTGGCGAAGGGAGACGGATGTGGTGCGGCTGCGACTTGGTTGGTTGTCGGGGTTGGGAGTCAGCGAGGGGGCGAGGGAGCGGGAGAGGAGGTTAGTCGCCGCCATTGCTAGGGTTTGTGTGGGGGTGGGGTGGGGGTTGGGGAGAGTGTGTTTAAGCCGTTTGGGAATGGCCAACGCGTCGGCTGGATGGAGAATAGGTGAGCAGTCCGTCGTCACACTGTTACTGGCCGTCGTATTCACTCAAAGGGCAACTACGGACATATTGGGAGTTCTGGACCTAAATTTTAGCTACACCCTCCGTCCAGTGCATAAGACCCCTCCCAATGCTCCACCTTGTACAAGTGCTAAAGCTGCCATGTAGGCAAAAAGTCTGATGTGGCAAGGTAATTAAGAGGAGAAAGATGAGTGTGGTGACCCAGAAAAAAACAATGTCAAGCACGAGAACCTAGGCAAAACACTTAAATTGGAAGGATCCCATCAATGCATGAAAAAATTTAGTTACAAAATCATTAAATGAAGGATGCTTAGCACCAACAAGTTAAGCACCTATGCATTGGGGGCTTTAGTTGCTAAAGTTTTTAATGTGCTTAACACCTCATGTAAGCACCAATGCATTGGAACTAGCCTAAGACGTCTAATAAAAGTTTAGTACTGTATGTTATAAATATATAAGTCATCATGTGTGAGGCTAGTCATAGTGGAGAGTATCATATACTAGTATCATGCATATGATACTAGTGTATGATACTACATCTATAGTGCATAGTATCATATATTAGTATCATAGGTGATTTCATTTATTGCCATGCATGACACATAGTAGCATCACATTTATTATGTTACGGTATCTACCTATGTTATTATAACCATCTCTCTCTTCTTTAATTTTCTGTCACATAAGGATGTTTGCGAGTCCCAAGTGCATGATACTGCTTATGTTACCCCCACTATGGCCAGCCTGAAAGAAGCTCCTCATTCTCCAATCATTAATTTTTATTTTACATATTAGTACTATTTTGTAGGCTGACGCATTAAATAGGATTTGCATGGTGCTCTTTAGGAACTAATGACACCGAAAACCAACTTAGTACCAATTTTTCAAACCGGGTAAATAGGAGTCGTTATTGCCATTAATTTTGGATTGATATCCTTCATCCAATCTTCACAAACGTAGGTTGTGATGTACTTCCTTTTTTCATAATATAAAAACATTTTTAAACTAGTACTTCCTCCGTGCCAAAATAAGTGTCTCAAGATACACTTAGAGACGCTTATTTTGAGAGGGAGGGAGTATATGTTAGCTTAAAAATGCTCTTCCATTATGGGACAAGTGGAGTAGCTCTTTATATGCCCGATCCCGCGCCCCACCAGCCACCGGAGCAACAACCGGCCCACCTTAACCTCCACTACACATAGGCCCGAGGCGCTCGATCCCTTCGACACCTTTACACCATGGACGCCCGGGCAAGCTATGGCACCATCCCTCGGTGGCCTCCTATGGACACCGCAAGGCCTCGCCCTCCCATTATTCCTTCGCCAGATTTGCACTTCAGCCACCGGTCTCTTTCCTATTCTCTTTGTCAGGCTGTCTGAAAATCCCCAATCCTTAGCTTCTCCTTGTTGATAGCCTAGAAAACTCAAAAGAATATACAAACTAGAATAATTGAATATAAAGTAGCGAAGTGGGAGTATTAAATGTTGAATAGATGAATGAATTAGCTCTTTGAACGTGCGCGATGTGCTGGCCGTGGCTAAGCACGAGAACAATGACTTTTTTCACTTTGAAAAGGACCATGGGTCGAATACGGTAAACTATAGGGATTTATTAGCAAAATTCCTGAACGAACCATTTTCTCACTTAAAAAAAAGACAGCGGGTTGAATACTAAAAACACAAAGACTTTTCTGCAAAATTGCTGACGATTGATGGGCAGAAGCAATCTGTACTTTATTAGTAGGTAAAGATTATTTCAACTCATCTTTTAAACGTGTCTAGCCCGTTTATCTTTTGATAGATTTGCACGTTTCTGTGTGTAACAAGATAAGAAGCCATTTGTGCTTTACTAGTAGGTAAAGATTATTTCAACGTTGCAACTTGGGTACCCGAGCTCCACATGAGCTTCAAATTTGTGGCAAAATCTTTGTGTCTCGTATGAATCTTCACATTTGCGAGGGTGGTGCTTTCGGGACGACGTGCGTGCTGGGCGTCGGATGTGCGTCTCCACGGCTGCCGATCCAGCCGGAACCACCGCCGCCGCTCCCGCCGGACGATGGGGAGGGTTTGGGGGCCGGCGGAGGGGGGGCTTCACCGCCGCCGTTCCGCCTGGCAGCCCTGCCACGCGTTGGAGAGGCGCCCCCGCCATTGCCTTCGCCATTGCCGTCTTCGCCGAATCTGCGTCCTCCTCTGGATGAGACGCGGTCGGCGCTCGCGGTGGCACCAGCGGCGGCGCACGATCTGCCCCCCTGCCCGGCTTCCCGTCGAAATCCCTCGACGGCGGATCATGATCGGGGTTTTTTGAATCCTTCGAAATGGCGCGTGCGATTCGAAGATGCTAGGGAGGCGGGGCGATGGATCAATGGTTTGATCTACTCGCATCCGTCTCGTTGGACCACGATTCGAGATGAAGATGGAGAAATTTTGGCCGGACGACATCTCAACACTGACGAGGAACTTGCTAACGGTAAGCGTTTATTGATTGATATCTACCATATCGAGGTTCTTGAGTGTGTGTAGGTGCCTCTGGATTGCGAAGAGCAACCTGTCGTTGTGGATCTTACGAAGGACGTGGACGGATATACCTGGCCAAACCTAGGGCCGGGCCGGGCTTCAGGCCGGGCCTAGCCAAGCCCGACACAAAAACCCCAGGCCCGGGCCCGGCCCGGCCCGGCCATCGGGCCTGTGTTTCTGGGCCCGAGCCTGGCCCGAACACGTAAAAGCCCGTCGGGCTTCGGCCCGGCCCGGCCCGACCTTCAAAAAATGCAAAAATGACGGGCCCGGCCCGGCCCGGCCTTCGGGCTCAAAAACTAGGCCCGAGCCCGGCCCGGGGGCAGCGTCGGGCCGGGCCGGCCGGGTCGGGCTTCCCATGGCCAGGACTATGGACGGACCAAAGCCTACGCAGCGGTTCGGGGGTCGTTTCTGGATCCTTGCCGATGAGGACGAAGACGATGATGATCTGCAGGAAACATCAGATCGGCCGCCACCTAAGCTTAGCTTGGTAACATCCCTCTATTTGCCTAAACCAATTGAGAGCTGCAAAAATTCATTTTCGCTCGGTCCTCCGGTTCCTTCGCAGAAGTCAAAAGTGAAACCATGGATTGGACCGCTGCCTAAGGTGGTGCCGCCGGCTATCACTTTGTCCGACTTTTTTTGTCCCGAGTGCTGGACGAGAGTAACTAGGAGAAAGAAGAAGGGAGGCCGGGTCGTGCCACAACGATCGCCGGCGGTGGCCGGTGTGCGTGATGTTCGGGCGGCCATGTTTGAACGTTTGAATTTGCTTTTAGGCAGAGATGGGCCGCAAGCGAATGATGGCATTGTGGGCTTGGCTAGTAATGGGCTTGAGGCCCAGGGGGCTGGCCAGGCCTGCGTTTCACCTGCCGAGGGCGACGTGCATGAGGAGGCTTCGGTTCGAGAGCCACCGCATGCACGATCTCTCTTCCACTTATGCCGCATCGCTCCTGCTATGGTTCGGCGTCGCGGGAGCCCGGGTTTCCCGTCTGCTACCTCGCACCGTCCCATCCCGGGGATCGCCGGTGTTGGACTCCGCCCGCCTCTCGGGTCTTCTGCGGCCACGATGCCGCCCAAGCCTCCTCCGCCGAGGGTTGCGGCGGCGGGGAGGAACCCGTCTGGGGCCGCGAGCGTCTCTGCGGCGCAGGCAGCGGGCGCTGCCGCGCTGGCTCTCGCGCATGTGACGCCTCCGCCTAGGGTGGCTCTGCCGCCGCCTCGGGTGGCGCCTTCTCTGCCCCCGGCGAGGGTCGCCCCTCCTCAGCCCTTGAGGGCTGCGCCTCCTCCGCCGCCCCTGCCTAGGGTTGCGCCTCCACTGCCGCCTAGGGCCGAGCCACCGCCGCCTCAACGGTCGTGGCCGAGGCAGATGGTGGGTGGTCGTGGTGGGTCGGGCCAAGGCATGAACGATCGCGGTGCGGGTGCTTCTGCGGGGGATGCTCGCAGTCCTCCGCACAGTCAGTGGGGCGATGATGGATATGATGCTTATGGTTCTGGTCTGCATCGGGGGTCTTCGTCTACCGGAGGTGGCCGTGGCTATGCTTGGGTAGACAACGGCAACGCCAATAGGGGCTTCCAAGGACCGCCCAAGAATTTTGTGGAGGGTGCGGTTGGCCCTAATAACCGTTCTTTCCGGGGTCGTTTCCGCGGAGGCCGTGGCAGGGACCGGCGTCATCCTCCGCCGAGGCAGCTGACTACTGTTGCTGAGCAGCATGCGATCTTGTCGGAGGTGGCTGCCGATGGATCTGCTCTACCGCAGGTGGCGGTGGAGACGGTTCAGGCCCTGGCTGCAGTCACGTTGCCGGAGCCCATGCAGACTGGAGATTCTGCTTCTGGGCAAGGTATGGAGAAGTCTGAGGTTGAAAAGGTGTCCAAGTGGGCGGCTAAAAAGAAGAAGCTAACATGTTTCTGTTGCGGTGAACCGGGACACTTTTTGGTTGAATGCACGGAGTTATGTGACTTGTGCCGGAAACCTAAACATACAGTTGTTGAGTGTCCTCTTTTGTTGGGGCCTAAACCTTCTGTTCAGATATACGGGGTTTGCTGCTCAGAGTTGATGTTCTTCGAGTCTCCTAGTGTGGAACCCTTGACACTTGCGGTGGAGACCTCCTTCCCCGGTGTGGTGAAGGTGGTTCATGGACCTTTGACCGAGGCACAGATCATTCAGCAGTTGCGGGAGCTGGCTCCGGGTAATTTTCAGTGGTCGTTGCTCAAGCTCACAGATACAACTTATAAAGTAGATTTCTCGTCTAAGGAGGATCACCTGAGAATCCTCAAGTTCGGTATGAGCAGGGTGACCAGTACTAGTTTTGTGCTGCAGTTTGATGAGTGGAAAAAGATGTTGGAAATATGCCCTAGAGGCAATAATAAAATGATTATTATTATATTTCCTTGTTCATGATAATTGTCTATTATTCATGCTATACTTGTGTTATCCAGAAATCATAATACATGTGTGAATACATAGACCATAACATGTCCCTAGTGAGCCTCTAGTTGACTAGCTCGTTGATCAACAGATAGTCATGGTTTCCTGACTATGGACATTGGATGTCAATGATAACGGGATCACATCATTAGGAGAATGATGTGATGGACAAGACCCAATCCTAAGCATAGCACAAGATCGTGTAGTTCGTTTGCTAGAGCTTTTCCAATGTTAAGTATCATTTCCTTAGACCATGAGATCGTGTAACTCCCGGATGCCGTAGGAGTGCTTTGGGTGTACCAAACGTCACAACGTAACTGGGTGACTATAAAGGTATACTACAGGTATCCCCAAAAGTATCTGTTGGGTTGACACAGATCGAGACTGGGATTTGTCACTCCGTGTGACGGAGAGGTATCTCTGGGCCCAATCGGTAATGCATCATCATAATGAGCTCAATGTGACCAAGTGTTTGGTCACGGGATCATGCATTACGGTATGAGTAAAGTGACTTTCCGGTAACGAGATTAAACGAGGTATTGGGATACCGACGATCAAATCTCAGGCAAGTAACATACCGATTGACAAAGGGAATTGTATACGGGATTACTTGAATCCTCGACATCGTGGTTCATCCGATGAGATCATCGAGGAGCATGTGGGAGCCAACATGGGTATCCAGATCCCGCTGTTGGTTATTGACCGGAGAGTCATCTCGGTCATGTATGCGTGTCTCCCGAACCCGTAGGGTCTACACACTTAAGGTTCGGTGACGCTAGGGTTGTAGAGATATTAGTATGCGGTAACCTGAAAGTTGTTCAGAGTCCTGGATGAGATCCCGGACATCACGAGGAGTTCCGGAATGGTCCGAAGGTGAAGAATTGTATATAGGAAGTCCAGTTTCGGCCACAGGGAAAGTTTCAAGGGTCATCGGTATTGTACCGGGACCACCGGAAGGGTCCCGGGGGTCCACCGGGTGGGGCCACCTATCCTAGAGGGCTCCATGGGCTGAAGTGGGAGGGGAACCAGCCCCTGGTGGGCTGGTGCGCCCCCCCTTGGGCCCCCCTGCGCCTAGGGTTGGAAACCCTAGGGGTGGTGGGCGCCCTACTTGGCTTGGGGGGCAAGTCCCCCCCCTTGGCCGGCGCCCCCCCTTGAGATTCAATCTCTAGGGGGGCGGCGCCCCCCAGGGCCCCTATATAAAGAGGGGGGAGGAAGGGCTACGCACCCTAGTCCCTAGCGCCTCCCTCTCCCCTCGTAACACCTCTCCCTTCTCGCTGAGCTTGGCGAAGCCCTGCCGAGATCGCCGCTACTTCCACCACCACGCCGTTGTGCTGCTGGATCTCCATCAACCTCTCCTTCCCCCTTGCTAGATCAAGAAGGAGGAGACTTCTTCCCCAACCGTACGTGTGTTGAACGCGGATGTGCTGTCCGTTCGGCACTAGGATCTTCGGTGATTTGGATCACGACGAGTACGACTCCCTCAACCCCATTCTCTTGAACGCTTCCGCTCGTGATCTACAAGGGTATGTAGATGCAATCCTCTCTCTCGTTGCTAGATGACTCCATAAATTGATCTTGGTGAAGCATAGAATTTTTTTATTTTCTGCAACGTTCCCCAACAGTGGCATCATGAGCTAGGTCTATGCGTAGTTTCTATGCACGAGTAGAACACAATCTTGTTGTGGGCGTAGATGTTGTCAATTTTCTTGCCACTACTAGTCTTATCTTTTTTCGGCGGCATCGTGGGATGAAGCGGCCCGGACCGACCTTACACGTACACTTACGTGAGACAGGTTCCACCGACTGACATGCACTAGTTGCATAAGGTGGCTAGCGGGTGTCTGTCTCTCCCACTTTAGTCGGATCGGATTCGATGAAAAGGGTCCTTATGAAGGGTAAATAGAAATTGGCATATCACGTTGTGGTTTTACATAGGTAAGAAACGTTCTTGCTAGAACCCTATTACAGCCACGTAAAAACATGCAACAACAATTAGAGGACATCTAACTTGTTTTTGCAGCATATGCCTTGTGATGTGATATGGCCAAAAGGATGTGATGAATGAATTATATGTGATGTATGAGATTGATCATGTTCTTGTAATAGGAATCACGACTTGCATGTCGATGAGTATGACAACCGGCAGGAGCCATAGGAGTTGTCTTTATTTATTGTATGACCTGCGTGTCACTGAATAACGCCATGTAATTACTTTACTTTATTGCTAAATCGTTAGCCATAGTAGTAGAAGTAATAGTTGGCGAACAACTTCAAGGAGACACGATGATGGAGATCATGATGATGGAGATCATGGTGTCATGCCGGTGACGAAGATGATCATGGCGCCCCGAAGATGGAGATCAAAGGAGCAATATGATATTGGCCATATCATGTCACTATTTGATTGCATGTGATGTTTATCATGTTTTTGCATCTTATTTGCTTAGAACGACGGTAGTAAATAAGATGATCCCTCATAACAATTTCAAGAAAGTGTTCCCCCTAACTGTGCACCGTTGTGAAAGTTCGTTGTTTCTAAGCACCACGTGATGATCGGGTGTGATAGATTCCAACATCCACATACAACGAGTGTAAGATAGATTTACACATGCAAAACACTTAGGTTGACTTGACAAGCCTAGCATGTACAGACATGGCCTCGGAACACAAGAGACCGAAAGGTCGAACATGAGTCATATGGAAGATATGATCAACATGGAGATGTTCACCGATGATGACTAGTCCGTCTCACGTGATGATCGGACACGGTATAGTTGAGTCGGATCATGTATCACTTAGATGACTAGAGGGATGTCTAATCTGAGTGGGAGTTCATTAAATAATTTGATTAGATGAACTTAATTATTATGAACTTAGTCTAAAAACCTTTGCAAAATGTCTTGTAGATCAAATGGCCAATGCTCATGTCAACCTCAACTTCAACGCGTTCCTAGAGAAAACCAAGCTGAAAGATGATGGTGTCACATCCCTAATTCTGGTATGACCTAGACTAGCTAGTCATGTGTGCATCATGTTTAAATTTCAATGAATTTGAAATGGAGACATGTGAAAGCCTCAGAAATCATTTCTGAAAATGACCAAGATAAAAATTGCTTCAAATAGATCCAAGAAAATGTTCATGTTTATCCTTGAAAATATTGGCTAGAGGTAAAATTCAAACCAATATTTTTAGGAGCTCATAAATATTTATTTTGGGCCTTTGGAGTTAATGCAACAACTATTTGCATTGGATTTATATTTGCTATATATTTAATGTAAGTCCAATAATTCTGTAAATTTTTGTGGGGCTCTGTAATAGCTCAACTGGCCCACACAATATTTATCAGAAGCAGTAAATTTGATTTAGTTTGAAAACTAAATAAAAAACAAATTACAGAAAATAGAAAACAAAATAGAAATAAGAAAAGAGAGAGAGAAGGACTAACCTGGCGCTTACCTGAGGCCCACTTACCTGGTGGCCCAGCAGAATCGGCCCAGCCCACCAGGGGTGCCTTGGTCTTCTTCCACCTCTGCCAGTAGGCAGAGGCGTGTCGACACACGCGCGATCGCCGTGGCCTCCTCCCTGCCTGCCTCACGCCCTCGAGGCCCTTCCAGCGCCACGGAGACGGCCACGCACCCCCAGGCCCTCTCACTCTCTCCCCGAGCTCCTCTCCTCCTTTGGCTCTCTTGCACGCTACCACCGAGCACTATTGCCGCCGCCGACAAACACTAGCGCGGCCATCGCCTCTCCCTCGTCCCCTCGAGCAGTCCAGAAGCTCCGCTGCATCTTCCTAGACCTTATCCACCGAGCTACACGACGCCGGAGGCCCTGCTTCATCATCCAAGTCGTCGTCTTCAACCTTCGGCCGCCCAGATCTCCGGCGACCCTGCGCTGCCTCCGACGCTCCCCCGGCCTCGCCTACGCCTCGGATGGATCCGCTGTGAGCCCCTTCTTCTTCTCCTGTGCTCGCCCCCTCCGTTCCAGTCCCCTAGCTCCATTTCCCATCGCGGCCGAAAGCTTCTCGCCGCTGGCCATGGCGTAGCCGTGGCCATAGCCGCGCACGCTCACAACGGAGCGCCTCACCGTGATCAGAAAGCCCCCAGGAGCCCAACACACACACCAGCTCCCCCTCCCATGCACCACAATGCCAAACCCGCAGGTGCCCGAGCTTCGGCCGCTGCGGAAATGTTCGCCGCCGTCAACTCCGGCCATCCCAGCTGCTGCCGCCACCACCACTAGATGCGCGAGTCTCCCAGCTTGCCGTAGCCGCAATCCACGAGCAAAACGATGTTCTGTAGCACCGTCCCGAGCAACATCGGCAAGCCACCGCCACGGGATGTGGTCACCGGCGGCTGAACGCCATTCGTTGACGTGGCGCGGGTTAAGTAAGCACTAATCACACCCCCGTGTCACTGACAGTGGGTCCCACAGGGTTAATTAACCGGCTAACAAAATACTTAGTATTAATTTAACAGGTTGGACCCCACCCATTAGCTTGACCTTGCCACATCACCCGCTGACCGGCCCCACACGTCAGAGTTGACCTGCTGACATGTCTGTTGACCCAGCCCCACCTGTCAGCGAAACTAACCAGCCCTGGGTCACTGACCAGTGGACCCCACTGGTCAGGTTTGACCTGAACCGGGTGTGTTGACCTACTGAGGTTAGCATGATGCAGTGCTGACGTAGTAATGCAATTTTCTGGATTTATTCTTATTCAGGAAATTCCAGAAAATGCCCTAAACTTCTAAAAATCATAGAAATTAATCTGCAACTCCAAATGAAATAAGTTATATGTGTAAAATGATCAGAAAAATCTAATCTATCCATCTTCACTGGTTTCATGCATGTTTAAGCAACTTAAACCTGCTGTTTATATCAAAACATGATAATGCACTTTATTAAGTCATATTTTCAATTTGAACTTGAACCTTGGGTTCAAACTAACTCAAATCCATCTGATTATAGTTGCATTAGCCCAACACACTCATTTTGCCATGTCATGATCATGCATCATATTGTGCATTGCATTGATTGTGTTCTTTTCTGTGTTGCCGGTATTTGTCCCCTCTCGATAGACGTGATACCGACGATGAGATCGATGACACCGATGAAGAACTATACTATCTTCAGAAGTGCCAGGCAAGCAAAACCCCCTTGTTCATTCCGATACAATCCCACTCTCTCGCTCTTGCTCTCTTTTACTGCATTAGGACAACAACGATTCATCTGTTACTTGATGCGGTAGTTGAATCCCCTTATCCTCTGCATGACCTGTCATTGCCACAGTAAATAGATGAAAACCACTAGCATGAGTAGGAGTTGTTTAAGCCCTGATGTGCCTACTCATTCATGCTTGTTTGTCATGCCTGATATGCTTAGAGTTGAGTCAGGTCTGATTCATCGGGGATGAATCAGAGGTGTGTGAACATGTCCTACTGTGTGTAAGCTAAGTGTGTGAACACGATTTGGTAAAGGTAGCGGTGAGAGGCCATATAGGAGTACATGGTGGGTTATCTCATTGAAGCCATCCTCAGGAACTGAGTTCTGTGTTTGTGATCCATGAAACAGCTACTACCACGCATTGGGCCCGAAACCAATGGACCCTCTCAGCTTCTTAATCACCCTTGTCCTCTGTCCAGGAGTTGCAAGTAGTTTCTGGTGTTTGTAGTATGCTGGAGGCCGTGGGCAGCGCTGACCGGAGGGGTGGGCTGTGATGCGGTAGGCACGTGGCCGGGTATGCCGGGCGCCTATTTGGTGTCACGGAACCCTGTACACATTGTTCGGGGTCGTATGGAAACCTCGGCCGGACTCCCTGCGGATGGAACCCAAATACGCGATAAACCTGGATAGAGACTTGAGTGTTTAGGTAGGCTATGGCCGACACCCACGTTGGGCTTCCACTTGAAGGTTGTCGAGTACATGTCGTGTAAACGGCGGTAAGTGGTGAGAGCGTGTGTGAAGAAGTACACCCCTGCAGGGTTAACATCATCTATTCGAATAGCCGTGTCCGCGGTAAAGGACTTCTGAGTTGCCTATAACAGTTCATAGACAAGTGAAAGTGGATACTCTAAAATACGCAAGATAAGTGTGAGTGCTATGGATGGCGTTCTCGTAGGGATACGGGAGCGGATCCATAGTGGTGTATTGATATGGTGAATATGTGGACTTATGCGCCACCTCAAAAGAGTTACTTGCAGTCGTAGTTTAGGATAGCCACTGAGTCAAAGCTGGCTTGCTGCAGTTAAACCCCACCATCCCCTTTGTTGATAATGATGCATATGTAGTTAGTTCTGATGTAAGTCTTGTTGGGTACATTTGTACTCACGTTTGCCTATTTTACGTTTTTGCAGAGACTTCCGTCTCACTAGTAGTTCCGCGTGGACTTCGACGTTTAGCTTGTTACCTCAGCTACGATCTTGTGCCCTCGGCAGGATCTGGTAGATAGTCAGACTTCTCAGCCTTTTTCATTTGTAGATGTCTGTACTCGGACATGTTAAGCTTCCGCTTGTGCTTTGACTTATATGCTCCGAATGTTGGGTCGTGAGACCCATGTTTGTAATATCTTGCTCCTTGGAGCCTATTGAATAAAATACTTGAGTTGTAGAGTCATGTTGTGATGCCATGTTGTATTTGCACATATCGAGCATATTGTGTGTATGTTATTGAAATGCTTGGTATGTGTGGGATCTGACTATCTAGTTGTTTATCCTTAGTAGCCTCTCTTACCGAGAAATGTCTCCTAGTGCTTCCACTGAGCCATGGTAGCCTGCTACTGCTCCGGAACACTTAGGCTGGCCGGCATGTGTCCTTCTTCGTTCCTGTGTCTGTCCCCTCGGGGAAATGTCACGCGATGAATACCAAAGTCCTGTTAGCCCGCTACAGCCCGGTTCACCGGAGTCCTGCTAGCCCAGTGCTACAGCCTGGATTCACTCGCTGATGACCGACACGTTTGATGATGGGTCATGGATGCCTGTCCCTGTAAGTTTGTGCCACTTTGGGTTTACGACTAGCCATGTCAGCCCGGGCTCCTTATCATATGGATGCTAGCGACACTATCATATACGTGTGCCGAAAGGCGCAAACGGTCCCGGGCAAAGGTAAGGCGACACCCGTGGGAATACCGTGCGTGAGGCCGCAAAGTGATATGAGGTGTTACATGCTAGATCGATGTGGCATTGAGTCGGGGTCCTGACAGATGGCAGCAACTATACGGACTGGGTCCGGAACCTGAGGATCATCCTCATAGCTGCCAACAAAGCATATGTCCTAGAAGGACCGCTAGGTGACACACCCATCCCAGAGAACCAAGACGTTATGAACGCTTGGCAGTCACGTGCTGATGATTACTCCCTCGTTCAGTGCGGCATGCTTTACAGCTTAGAACCGGGGCTCCAAAAGCGTTTTGAGCAACACAGATCATATGAGATGTTTGAAGAGCTGAAAATGGTTTTCCAAGCTCATGCCCGGGTCGAGAGATATGAAGTCTCCGACAAGTTCTACAGTTGTAAGATGGAGGAAAATAGTTCTGTCAGTGAGCACATACTCAAATTGTCTGGGTTGCACAACCGCCTGTCCCAGCTGGACATTAACCTCCTGGACGAGGCGGTCATTGACAGAATCCTTCAGTCGCTCCCACCTAGCTACAAGAGCTTTGTGATGAACTACAATATGCAGGGGATGGTGAAAACAATTCCTGAAGTATTTTCAATGCTGAAATCAGCGGAGGTGGAAATCAAAAAGGAACATCAAGTGTTGATGGTCAATAAAACCACTAAGTTCAAGAAAGGCAAGGGTAAGAAGAACTTCAAGAAGGACGGCAAGGGAGTTGCCGCGCCCGGTAAGCCAGTTGCCGGGAAGAAGCCAAAGAATGGACCCAAACCTGCGACTGAGTGCTTTTATTGCAAGGGAAGCGGACACTGGAAGCGGAACTGCCCCAAATACTTAGCGGACAAGAAGGCCGGCAACACTAAAGGTATATGTGATATACATGTAATTGATGTGTACCTTACCAGTACTCGTAGTAGCTCCTGGGTATTTGATACCGGTGCGGTTGCTCATATTTGTAACTCAAAATAGGAGCTGCGGAATAAGCGGAGACTGGCGAAGAACAAGGTGACGATGCGTGTCGGGAATGGTTCCAAGGTCGATGTGATCGCCGTCGGTATGCTACCTCTACATTTACCTACGGGATTAGTTTTAAACCTCAATAATTGTTATTTAGTGCCAGCTTTGAGCATGAACATTGTATCTGGATCTCGTTTAATATGAGATGGCTACTCATTTAAATCCGAGAATAATGGTTGTTCTATTTATATGAGAGATATGTTTTATGGCCATGCCCCGCTGGTCAATGGTTTATTCTTAATGAATCTCGAACGTGATGTTACACATATTCATAGTGTGAATACCAAAAGATGTAAGATTGATAATGATAGTCCCACATATCTGTGGCACTGTCACCTTGGTCACATCGGTGTCAAACGCATGAAGAAGCTCCATACAGATGGACTTTTGGAGTCTCTTGATTTCGAATCATTTGACACGTGCGAACCATGCCTCATGGGTAAAATGACCAAGACTCTGTTCTCCGGAACAATGGAACGAGCAACCAACTTATTGGAAATTATACATACTGATGTGTGCGGTCCAATGAGCGTTGAGGCTCGCTGTGGCTATCGTTATGTTCTCACTCTCACTGATGACTTAAGTAGATATGGGTATGTCTACTTGATGAAACACAAGTCTGAGACCTTTGAAAAGTTCAAGGAATTTCAGAATGAGGTAGAGAATCAACGTGACCGAAAGATAAAATTCTTATGATCAGATCGTGGGGGAGAATATTTAAGTCACGAATTTGGTACACACTTAAGGAAATTTGGAATCGTTTCACAACTCACGCCGCTTGGAACACCTCAGCGTAACGGTGTGTCCGAACGTCGTAATCGCACTCTATTGGATATGGTGTGATCTATGATGTCACTCACCGATTTACCGCTATCATTTTGGGGATACACTCTAGAGACAGCTACATTCACTTTAAATAGGGCACCGTCTAAATCCGTTGAGATGACACCGTATGAATTATGGTTTGGGAAGAAACCTAAGCTGTCGTTTCTAAAAGTTTGGGGATGCGATGCTTATGTCAAGAAACTTCAACCTGAAAAGCTCGAACCCAAGTCGGAAAAATGCGTCTTCATAGGATACCGTAAGGAAACCATTGGGTATACCTTCTACCTTGGATCAGAAGGCAAGATCTTTGTTGCCAAGAACGGGTCCTTTCTTGAGAAAGAGTTTCTCTCGAAAGAAGTAAGTGGGAAGAAAGTGGAACTTGATGAAGTACTACCTCTTGAACCGGTAAGTAGCGCATCTCAGGAAGATGTTCCTGTGGTGCCTGCACCAACTAGAGAGGAAATTAATGATGATGATCGAGGTACTTCGGATCAAGTTACTACTGAACTTCATAGATCCACGAGGACACGTTCCACACCAGAGTGGTATAGCAACCCTGTCCTGGAAATCATGTTGTTAGACAACGGTGAACCTTCGAACTATGAAGAAGCAATGGCAGGCCCAGATTCCAACAAATGGCTTGAAGCCATGCAATCCGAGATAGGATCCATGTATGAAAACAAAGTGTGGACTTTGACAGACTTGTCCGATGATCGGCGAGCGATAGAAAACAAATGGGTCTTTAAGAAGAAGACAAATGCGGATGGTAATGTTACCATCTATAAAGCTCGACTTGTCGCTAAGGGTTATCGACAAGTTCAAGGGGTTGACTACGATGAGACTTTCTCTCCCGTAGCGGAGCTGAAGTCCGTCCGAATCATGTTAGCAATTGCCGCATACTATGATTATGAGATATGGCAGATGGACATCAAAACGGCATTCCTTAATGGCTATCTTAAGGAAGAACTGTATATGATGCAGCCGGAAGGTTTTGTCGATCCTGAGAATGCTAACAAGGTATGCAAACTCCAGCGATCCATTTATGGGCTAGTGCAAGCATCTCGGAGTTGGAACATTCGCTTTGATGAGATTGTGACGCCCCCGATTCAATCGTACACTAATCATACACGCAAACGTGTACGATCAAGATCAGGGACTCACGGGAAGATATCACAATACAACTCTACAAATAAAATAAGTCATACAAGCATCATAATACAAGCCAGGGGCCTCGAGGGCTCGAATACAAGTGCTCGATCATAGACGAGTCAGCGGAAGCAACAATATCTGAGTACAGACATAAGTTAAACAAGTTTGCCTTAAGAAGGCTAGCACAAACGGGAATACAGATCAAAAGAGGCGCAGGCCTCCTGCCTGGGATCCTCCTAAACTACTCCTGGTCGTCGTCAGCAGCCTGCACGTAGTAGTAGGCACCTCCAGTGTAGTAGGTATCGTCGTCGATGGTGGCGTCTGGCTCCTGGGCTCCGACATCTGGTTGCGACAACCAGGTAGAAGGGAAAGGGGGAAAAGAGGGAGAAAAGCAACCGTGAGTACTCATCCAAAGTACTCGCAAGCAAGGAGCTACACTACATATGCATGGGTATATGTGTAAAGGGCCATATCGGTGGACTGAACTGCAGAATGCCAGAATAAGAGGGGGATAGCTAATCCTATCGAAGACTACGCTTCTGGCAGCCTCCGTCTTGTAGCATGTAGAAGAGAGTAGAGTGAAGTCCTCCAAGTAGCATCGCATAGCATAATCCTACCCGGCGATCCTCCCCTCGTCGCCCTGTGGAAAAGCGATCACCGGGTTGTCTGTGGAACTTGTCTGGGTGTGTTTTATTAAGTATCCTGTTCTAGTTGTCATAAGGTCAAGGTACAACTCCGGGTCGTCCTTTTACCGAGGGACACGACTATTCGAATAGATTAACTTCCCTGCAGGGGTGCACCACATAACCCAACACGCTCGATCCCATTTGGCCGGACACACTTTCCCGAGTCATGCCCGGCCTCGGAAGATCAACACGTCGCAGCCCCACCTAGGCCTAACAGAGAGGTCAGCATGCCGGTCTAACTCCTATGGCGCAGGGGTCTGGGCCCATCGCCCATTGCACACCTGCATGTTGCGAGGGCGGTCGAAAGCAGACCTAGCAACCTCCATTACAAAGGAAGTCAAGTTACGCGGTCCAATCAGGCGCGCGCTGCTCAGTCGCTGACGTCTAGAAGGCTTCGGCTGATACCACGACGTCGAGTGCCCATATCTTTCCCGCGTAGTTGGTTAGTGCATATAGGCCAGTGGCCAGACTCAGATCAAATACCAAGATCTCGTTAAGCGTGTTATTATGAAGCAACCACGGACGCCGACCAGGGTCAGGCCCACCTCTCTCCTAGGTGGTCTCAACCTGCCCTGTCGCTCCGCCTCAAAGTAACAGTCGGGGGCCGTCGGGAACCCAGGCCCACCTCTACCGGGATGGAGCCACCTGTCCTTCCATCCCCCACTTCGGAATCACTTGCGGGTACTCAACGAGCTGACCCGACTTTAGTAACCATCTGTATAGTATATGTATGTATAATATATACCCGTGATCACCTCCCGAGTGATCACGACACGATAATATAGCAAGGCAGACTGACAAGAATGTAGGGCCAATGATGATAAACTAGCATCCTATACTAAGCATTTAGGATTGCGGGTAAGGTATCAACAGTTGTAGCAACAATGATAGGCTATGCAACAGAATAGGATTAATCGAAATAGTAACATGCTACACTACTCTAATGCAAGCAGTAGAGGATAGAATAGGCGATATCTGGTGATCAAAGGGGGGGCTTGCCTGGTTGCTCTGGCAAGGAGGGGTCGTCAACTCCGTAGTCGAACTGGGCAGCAGCAGCATCGGTCTCGTAGTCTACCGGAGAAGGAAAGGGGGGGAATAAACAGTAAATACGGAGCAAACAAAGCATCACAAAAGATAAGGGGACAAAACGCGGTGCTAGGTATGCCCTAACGCGGTAGGAGGTGATACCGACGAAGGGGGGAAACATCCGGGAAAGTATCCCCGGTGTTCTGCGTTTTCGGACAGATGAACCGGAGGGGGAAAGTTGCGTGTTTGCTATGCTAGGGATGTGTCGCGGATGAACGTGCTACGTATCCGGATTCGTCTCGTTGTTCTGAGCAACTTTCATGTACAAAGTATTTTCATCCGAGCTACGGATTATTTTATATTAATTTGAAAAGTTTTACTTCATTTTTAGAATTAACAGAATTAATTAAATTAGAAAATACAATTATTGTGCCAGCGTGACATCAGCATGATGTCAGCAGGTCCACAGGTTGACCTGGTTAACCCTGACACATGGGGCCCGTTCGTCATTTACTCTGTTTAACTAACAGACTATTAGTGTTAACATCATAGTTTTAATTAGGTTAATTAATTCATTAATTTAATTATTATTATTTATTATTTTGTTTTTCATTTTCATTTTAATCAAAAGGGGCGTGGGGGCCCCTGGCAGTGGCCCATCTGGGCCTAGCGGGGCGGACGGTAGCGGGCAGTGGCGTGGACACCCGAACAGGCACGAGCCCGAGAGGGCGCTGGATACACACGATGCATACCAGCGCCAGTGGCCAGAACCACTGGTAGGGCGTGCCGGAGCGGTAGCCAGCGAGGGGGGTTCGGGAGGAGCGTCGGGCGGGTGAAGCCCGAACGAGCGCTGGTCACGGGGGCGCACCCGGTTGGGCGCTTCGTGCGCTGATGCCCACGGCGGGGTGGCCGCAGTCGGCCGGAAGCGGGCTGGGACGGGCGTTGGGTGACTGGACCCGGGCGCACGATGGGGCGAGGCAAACAAGGCGCCAGCGGGGCGCCGGCGGCTATGGCGACGAGCGGTGGTGCTGGAGCACGGCAACGGTGCGACGAGCGGGTTGGCCGGCACCGGCAATAGAGAGGGGAAGGAAGGAAGCTCACAGTGGCCGTAGGGGTTAGGCAGCGGGGGTCGAGGAGGGGCTCGAGGAGGCCAGCAGCGAAGAGGAGGCAGGCCGGTGGAGAGGAGGAAGCAGGCTGGCGAGGGAGCTCCGGC
>NC_041391.1:167020257-167020762 GCF_002162155.2 Triticum dicoccoides | reverse complement strand
CTAGCCCAGTGGCCAGCTGGGCCGAGGCCCAGCAAGGGGGGGGGGGCTTTTTTCCTGTTGTTTTATTTATTCTTTTCTGTATTATTTTAGTTTCACATTGCTATAGTTTAGTTAAAATACAAAACTCGTTCCTAATTTAGTTTCACAAATATGTCACTGCCCCATTAGTTCGGGCAATTAAATAAATTAGTTTAATATTTTATTAATTGAAAATGACATTTAATTATCTATTTCTGCTACTATTTTATTTATTTCAATTTTTTTTTTGTAAAAGTGTGCTTACTTCACCAAAATAATTTATGGATTATTTTCGACAAACCGAACAATTTAGTTTTAACGTTTGAAAACTTTTGATGTTTGTCATTAACTCAAATTTGAATTTGAATCGTTTTCAACTAACGCGAGATTAGCAACAGTAGTCGTGGTGACGTGGCATCATTAGTAGAAGGTTACTGTAGCTTAATTATCCGGGCGTCACAATTCTCCTCCACTACAAGAAATCTCG
>NC_041391.1:167012986-167020204 GCF_002162155.2 Triticum dicoccoides | reverse complement strand
ATCTTCTCGAAGAAGTTAATCCCTTTCGTTGATGTCTTCAATTCTTTATTCCAATGCATCATGATGAAGTTGTCGTCCTTTCTTCGAGAACTCCATCGTACTTAAGAAAGAATAGGGGGGGGGGGTTACTCCGGGAGAACGGACCTCCGCAAGGTTGACTATCTGGTCGATAACATCGGGGAAGGTGGCAGAAACTAACTCTCGAGTTCAAACGTAAGAAAATATCGAGAGAAAAATAAAGAGGTATCATGGGAAGTTTTGAGTGGGCAGGCAATCGTTTGATGCCTGCAACAGGGCGTGAAAGGGGTTGAGATCAACAAGAATAAGTATTGTGTCTGATACCAGAATTGATGATCTCTCGGGGGGTGGCTCATGAGTTACTTACGAGGTCACGCTCGAGGAATAACTTTAGGAACATGGGGGTGGTACAGGAGAGTCAAGTTTCGATCCTGTGGAACTGTGGGTTATGGGCCCACCATGTGGTTGAAAGTAGGAAGGGGCCCGACATCTTGCACGGTCACGATAGTAAGACGTGTCAGAGGGTAGCCTGTCAGTTATGTCGGCAACAACATCGATACCAAGGGCGAGGGACGAAGAGAACCATTTTCCTGCTCGTTAGGACGAGGCGGACCAATAGGCAAAGTTCTCGTCCATCGATGGTTACCAGAATGTCATCAACAATAGTAATAGGGTCTTACTGATAGAGTTGTACACTGAGGTGTTTACATAAGCAGGAGAATATTATTGCTTAGATCATAAAGATCACGAGAAACGTTAAACCAACCAATGGAAAGGAAAATACGATTATCAGATTAAACAGAACAATGGAAAGGAAAATGTGTTTAAACACATATTTCAAGGGTATATCCTTCCCAAGGACAAGCAGAGCATGATATCCATGACAGGATATAATATAGAAAACTCTTTAGGTAGGGGAGAAAACTTTCATGACATTACCCATACAGCGGTGTTGGATAATTTATCAAGAAACATTTAGCATTGGCTGTTAAATGTTCTTGTTGAAAATCGGAGTACCACAGACATGCTTCGAGATAGCATTGACATGGTCTTCAAGCAAAGGTCGGACTTGGATAGACAAAGGATTCATCAGGAACAACTTATAGAATAAGTCTTACAATTTCCTCATGGAAGAATGGTTAACCTTGCTAAGAAGGGAACTATAATAATAGGTCCTACGGCCAGGTGCGCTGGGCATGACATCATCTTATCGGGTCATATAAAAGACCAATGTTATAACTCTTGGAAATATATTCTAACCATCATATCTGACCGAGATTCAGATTCGATTGGCGTCAGGGTACCTCGGGCTCAGGATGCTTGAGAAGAAAAGGTGCAACACCAACTGACGAGATGACAATGTAAGATTCTCGGGAAATGACTATGGAAGTGAGTTCGAAGACAAGGATTCATCATCATTAAACCAAGGAGAGGATGAGGGGTGGCTGATGGACTCAGCGACAATTCCTCGAGATTTCCAAAAAGATGGATTTCCACAATCACGTGAACAAGGAGATAACATTTGTCAGATCAAATGATATAATGATGTATGCCTGAGTAAAACATACGCAAGTAGACATTGGTTGAAAGGTGCACCCGAAAGATGGGCTTAGGTAGCATGATCAATGTTAGAAGGGTGATTCGATATCCAATACACAAAGAATGTGACTATCGTTCATTAACTTACAAGCAATAGGGTTGCTAGAAGTTTTGAATTGTTCACATCACAGTCTATTTGTCGGTATTCCGGTTAGAAATAACACATGGACTAAGGAATAAAGGGAGATGGCAAGAAGTATTACTTGTATCAAGAATTTTTAAGAGGTGGAAAAATTCTCACAACATTCTTGACATAAAAGATAGTAATACTCGAAGATAAATAAGAACAAATGCTGGATAGCAAGGAACTCAAGGTATAACACAAAACACGGACAAGTTTGTGTTGAACGGAAGGCAATAAAGTGGTCGATGATAATACAAATCATCGAGGGAAAGGATGGTATTTCTCATCATGAATTCTTGATACCCTAGAAGAGCTCAGAATGCTGATGATGATCATGACACAATTGTCGAGAGATTTCATGAAGATGTAATTGACCGATGATGACATCAGGTCAAAGGAATGATGAAGCGAAAGGTTATTGGAACCATGAGTACGACACAAACTCAAAATCAAGCTTGCTGTTCAAGGCGAAATGATATGACGAGGAAAATCGTCGTAAGCTTAGCTCATCGTCGAAAATCGTGTGCTCCGGGAAGAAGGACCAGGTAGCACAGTTAGAATTAGCACTATGATGATATAGCCGATCAGGCTAGGAATGATGTGATGGAGTATTAAACTCATAAGCAACAAAAATTACTTGAGTTACTGAATCAGAGTGCGGAATCGATTCACTTATCGGTGTTCTCGAGTGACTAATATCTCAGAACCCGAGGGAAATTGGAATCGGCGAGGATAATAGTTGATGAAGAACTCATAAGAAGTTATGCAGTTCCATGATAATCTCAAGATAGCAGTGGGTAATACTCGACGATAGATCAAGGTAGAGGTTGGACTAGGGTATTGCTCTGCAGATGACAAGTGCTCAAACTTGCACGAGAAACGGAATCAAGGAGAAACATGGTCGGAACCACGTCCACGGATACAAGATGAACTTATAACAAGGGGATAGTTATTTTAAGAGAAGCTTCCATGATAAGGTATACCTCGTGTCCATGGGCATGAACACAGGGTTCAAGGTCGACTCCCACTTGTTCAACGCATAACCTTTCATTCACCTCTCGTATTTCAAAAATGACATTAGTTGTTGAAAGTTTTTTTTACCAGGTGCAATACCAGATAAGTATGACCCGTGTAATCTTTCGGGTTCACACGGATTAGGGAAGGCGTAGGTTCAACCCATCAGGGCATCTTAGGAACATATACCACAAACTTCGGAGTAAATAATACAAGCTCGAAAGTAGAGCATTGTTCAAAAGCAGATGATACAATTTACCAAAGGCATTATATACCCATGGAAAGGCTCACAAGGTTATTCAATATGAAAGACACTGTCGGATAAAATCCAACAAAGGACTTGATGGTCCACAAAGGATCTGATGTGAGTATCGGTACTCAACTAGAAGAGGAAAGAATGCAAATGCAACGGTTATGGAATCATATGAATAATTCGAAGCTCAAGTGCAAAGGAATTATGATTCCAAATCGAAGGATCGGAAGCAAACGCTCTGATTAAGGATGGATAAGCTGAATAGACTTAGGGGTACAACCGACGGCAATTGATTGGTCGAGAACCAGCTCATGTTCAAAAATGACGTCTGAGCCGGAAGGATGAATTCTATGATCTGATTGAGGATTGCGAGCATTCGCAAAATGATGAAGCAAGGGGAACGAAATGATAGTGACAAAGGATGTCAATGGAGATTGGTAGAAATATGGAATTAACCATAGTACCAGAAGGCAAGGAGTTCAGGAGCAATAGGCTCCTAAGGAATTTTCAGAAAACCGAATAGTATCCTGAAGAATTTTTGTGAAACACAAAAACAACTAGGAATGAAGAAATCCTCGATAAGTGCGAGAATTTATGCGTCAGTGTAATCGTGCAGAAAGGAGCTACAAGGCAGTAAGCACGCATGATTCTCGGAATAGTGGGAAGTAGTTCAGGGTATCTTGTAGTATCAAGAGTAATCGAGAATGAAGGTGAGGGTGGCAAGTATAAGTAGTTATCCATAGGGATGTCTTGGTGGTAGGGTTGCAAACCCGATGAGCACAAGTTCTCGAAAGAACATTAGAGAGTATCTTCGGAATCTTCTCGTGCAGCAGGCGATCATCTGGAGTGAGGGGCTCTCCGGGAGAAACTATTTTCGAGAACCTAAAGTTAGTTAGTTTTTTTTGGCAAAATCATTTAACCCGAATAGAAGAGAGGTCAGAGTCCCGGAGTAAGGGCCGAGGAGTAAAAGATCCTAGTACCACCCAATGGCGACGTGGGCCCGTAAGACACACAGCCATGTTAGTAAAAAGTTTTGCAATATCTAGACTCGACTTCGGCCAAGGAGTTTGGAAGGGGGATTCCTATGGGCAGTCGGCTCTGATACCAACTTGTGACACCCCCGATTCAATTGTACACTAATCATACACACAAACGTGTACGATCAAGATCAGGGACTCACGGGTAGATATCACAACACAACTCTACAAATAAAATAAGTCATACAAGCATCATAATACAAGCCAGGGGCCTCGAGGGCTCGAATACAAGTGCTCGATCATAGACAAGTCGGCGGAAGCAACAATATCTGAGTACAGACATAAGTTAAACAAGTTTGCCTTAAGAAGGCTAGCACAAACTGGAATACAGATCGAAAGAGGCGCAGGCCTCCTGCCTGGGATCCTCCTAAACTACTCCTGGTCGTCGTCAGCAGCCTGCACGTAGTAGTAGGCACCTCCAGTGTAGTAGGTATCGTCGTCGATGGTGGCGTCTGGCTCCTGGGCTCCGACATCTGGTTGCGACAACCAGGTAGAAGGGAAAGGGGGAAAAGAGGGAGAAAAGCAACCGTGAGTACTCATCCAAAGTACTCGCAAGCAAGGAGCTACACTACATATGCATGGGTATATGTGTAAAGGGCCATATCGATGGACTGAACTGCAGAATGCCAGAATAAGAGGGGGATAGCTAATCCTATCGAAGACTACGCTTCTGGCAGCCTCCGTCTTGCAGCATGTAGAAGAGAGTAGAGTGAAGTCCTCCAAGCAGCATCGCATAGCATAATCCTACCCGGCGATCCTCCCCTCGTCGCCTTGTGGAAAAGCGATCACCGGGTTGTCTATGGAACTTGTCTGGGTGTGTTTTATTAAGTATCCGGTTCTAGTTGTCATAAGGTCAAGGTACAACTCCGGGTCGTCCTTTTACCGAGGGACACGGCTATTCGAATAGATTAACTTCCCTGCAGGGGTGCACCACATAACCCAACACGCTCGATCCCATTTGGCCGGACACACTTTCCTGGGTCATGCCCGGCCTCGGAAGATCAGCACGCCGGTCTAACTCCTATGGCGCAGGGGTCTGGGCCCATCGCCCATTGCACACCTGCATGTTGCGAGGGCGGCCGGAAGCAGACCTAGCAACCTCCATTACAAAGGAAGTCACGTTACGCGGTCCAATCAGGCGCGCGCCGCTCAGTCGCTGACGTCTAGAAGGCTTCGGCTGATACCACGACGTCGAGTGCCCATATCTTTCCCGCGTAGTTGGTTAGTGCGTATAGGCCAGTGGCCAGACTCAGATCAAATACCAAGATCTCGTTAAGCGTGTTATTATGAAGCAACCACGGATGCCGACCAGGGTCAGGCCCACCTCTCTCCTAGGTGGTCTCAACCTGCCTTGTCGCTCCGCCTCAAAGTAACAGTCGAGGGCCGTCGGGAACCCAGGCCCACCTCTACCGGGATGGAGCCTCCTGTCCTTCCAGCCCCCACATCGAAATCACTTGCGGGTACTCAACGAGCTGACCCGACTTTAGTCACCATCTGTATAGTATATGTATGTATAATATATACCCATGATCACCTCCCGAGTGATCACGGCCTGATAGTATAGCAAGGCAGACTGACAAGAATGTAGGGCCAATGATGATAAACTAGCATCATATACTAAGCATTTAGGATTGCGGGTAAGGTATCAACAGTTGTAGGAACAATGACAGGCTATGCAATAGAATAGGATTAATCGAAATAGTAACATGCTACACTACTCTAATGCAAGTAGTAGAGGATAGAATAGGCGATATCTGGTGATCAAAGGGGGGGCTTGCCTGGTTGCTCTGGCAAGGAGGGGTTGTCAACTCCGTAGTCGAACTGGGCAGCAGCAACGTCGGTCTCGTAGTCTACCGGAGAAGGAAAGGGGGGGGGGAGAAATAGTAAATACGGAGCAAACAAAGCATCACAAAACATAAGGGGACAAAACGCGGTGCTAGGTATGCCCTAACGCGGTAGGAGGTGATACCGACGAAGGGGGAAACATCCGGGAAAGTATCCCCGGTGTTTCGCGTTTTCGGACAGATGAACCGGAGGGGGAAAGTTGCATGTTTGCTATGCTAGGGATGCGTGGCGGATGAACGGGCTACATATCCGGATTCATCTCGTTGTTCTGAGCAACTTTCATGTACAAAGTATTTTCATCCGAGCTACAGATTATTTTATATTAATTTGAAAAGTTTTACTTCATTTTTAGAATTAACAAAATTAATTAAATTAGAAAATACAATTATTGTGCCAGCGTGACATCAGCATGATGTCAGCAGGTCCACAGGTTGACCTGGTCAACCCTGACATATGGGGCCCGTTCGTCATTTACTCTGTTTAACTAACAGATTATTAGTGTTAACATCATAGTTTTAATTGGGTTAATTAATTCATTAAGTTAATTATTATTATTTATCATTTTGTTTTTCATTTTAATTTTAATCAAAAGGGGTGTGGGCCCCCCTGGCAGTGGCCCATCGGGGCCTAGCGGGGCGGACGCTAGCGGGCAGTGGCGTGGGCACCCGAACGGGCACGAGCCCGAGAGGGTGCTGGATACACACGATGCATACCGGCGCCGGTGGCCAGAGCCACTGGTAGGGCGCGCTGGAGCGGTAGCCAGCGAGGGGGGTTCGGGAGGAGCGTC
The DNA here is from genome assembly GCF_002162155.2 of Triticum dicoccoides. Lineage (NCBI taxonomy): Eukaryota > Viridiplantae > Streptophyta > Magnoliopsida > Poales > Poaceae > Triticum > Triticum dicoccoides. The sequence continues at coordinate 167,013,527 of NC_041391.1, read as the reverse complement.
GGGCGGGTGAAGCCAGAACGAGCGCTGGTCACGGGGGCGCACCCGGTTGGGCGCTTCGTGCGCCGATGCCCACGGCGGGGTGGCCGCAGTCGGCCGGAAGCGGGCTGGGACAGGCGCTGGGTGACTAGACCCGGGCGCACGATGGGGCGAGGCAAACAAGGCGCCAGCGGGGCGCCAGCGGCTACGTCGACGAGCGGTGGTGCTGGAGCACGGCAACGGTGCGATGAGCGGGTTGGCCGGCGCCGGTAATAGAGAGGGGAAGGAAGGAAGCTCACAGTGGCCGTAGGGGTTAGGCAGCGGGGGTCGAGGAGGAGCTCGAGGAGGCCGGCGGCAAAGAGGAGGCAGGCCGGTGGAGAGGAGGAAGCAAGCCGGCGAGGGAGCTTCGGCGAGGTGGGCGCTGAGGGAGTAGGCGAGGAGGCGACACCGGCGGAGACCTCGGGCGACGGTGGACGGCAACGGGCAGCCGCAGGGCGTCGGGGAAGATGGGATCGGGGCCGATCCCGATCCAGATCGATGGGGGAGGAGAAGGGGATCGTGGGGG
>NC_041391.1:167007593-167012758 GCF_002162155.2 Triticum dicoccoides | reverse complement strand
GGCCTGGCTAGCCCAGTGGCCAGCTGGGCCGAGGCCCAGTGAGGGGGGGGGGCTTTTTACCTGTTGTTTTATTCTATTTTGTTTTATTTATTCTTTTCTGTATTATTTTAGTTTCACATTGCTATAGTTTAGTTAAAATACAAAACTCGTTCCTAATTTAGTTTCACAAATATGTCACTGCCCCATTAGTTCGGGCAATTAAATAAATTAGTTTAATATTTTATTAATTGAAAACGGCATTTAATTATCTATTTCTGCTACTATTTTATTTATTTCAAAATATTTAATTTTTTTTGTAAAAGTGTGCTTACTTCACCAAAATAATTTATGGATTATTTTCGACAAACCAAAAAATTTAGTTTTAACGTTTGAAAACTTTTGATGTTTGTCATTAACTCAAATTTGAATTTGAATCATTTTCAACTAATACGAGATTAGCAACAGTAGTCGTGGTGACGTGGCATCATTATTAGAAGGTTACTGTAGCTTAATTATCCGGGCGTCACAGAGGTGATCAAAGCGTTTGGGTTTATGCAGACTTATGGAGAAGCCTGCATTTACAAGAAAGTGAGTGTGAGCTCTGTAGCATTTCTCATATTATATGTAGATGGCATACTTTTGATGGGAAATGATATAGAACTTTTGGACAACATTAAGGCCTACTTGAATAAGTGTTTTTCAATGAAGGACCTTGGAGAAGCTGCTTACATATTAGGCATCAAGATCTATAGGGATAGATCGAGATGCCTCATAGGTCTTTCACAAAGCACATACCTTGATAAGATATTGAAGAAGTTCAATATGGATCAGTCCAAGAAGGGGTTCTTGCCTGTGTTGCAATGTGTGAAATTGAGCTCAGCTCAATGCCCGACCACGGCAGAAGATAGAGAAAAGATGAGTGTCATCCCCTATGCCTTGGCTATAGGGTCTATTATGTATGTCATGCTGTGTACCAGACCTGATGTAAACCTTGCCGTAAGTTTGGTAGGAAGGTATCAAAGTAATCCCGGCATGGAACATTGGACAGCGGTCAAGAATATCTTGAAGTACCTGAAAAGGACTAACACTACTGAAATCTGGCACTTTGCCATCTGCCATGGCAGATGGCAAAGACATGGTCGACGAATGGCAAAGGCTTTGCCATCTGCCAGCAGATGGCAAACAGTTTGTCTGAAACGCTGCCGGTAAAGGCTTCTTTGCTGTCTGCTGGCTGATGGCAAAGAGCCTGTGCCTTTGCCATCAGCTGGCAGATGGCAAAGCCTCTTAACGGGGTTAGCCCCGTTAGAAGGCTAACGACATACTTTGCCATTTGCCAGCAGATGGCAAAGGCTGCAGGCTCTTTGCCATCCGCCAGCAGATGGCAAAGGCTACATGCTTTGCCGTCTGCCAGCAGATGGCAAAGATCCCAAATAGGCTAGCCCAAATTTTACATGTAGATGACACATGGCCTCTTTGCCATCTGCCAGCAGATGGCAAAGTGACTATATTGCCCCATTTAATTTTGTTTTTTCTTATATCAGTTCATTTTCACAGAAAATCAAACACAAATATATTTATATGACCAATATAGCATATTCAACACATATTACCAATAGTCATGAACACATATATATCCAACACATGTTACCAATAGTAGCAAGTTTCATCCGTACATATACATAGTTTCATCAATATTACACAGTTTCATCCATAGGTAGCAAGTTTCACAAGGTCAAAACAAAAACTAAATACAAGCACTCCATCAACCCAAGCTTCCGCGATCTTAAGGAAATCTGTAAAATGGGAAAGAAGAAAGTTAGAAGAAGAAGACTAGAAGAAGAAGATTATTATGATGCGGAAATATGCATGGATTGTCAAAACTTGCATTATCCTACTATCACTAGTACAACAAAGCTACAGGTTTGCATTATCCTACTATCAGAAATCTGGAACTAAACTAACCTAATTAATCATAACAAGGTGGCATGCATAGAAATCTAGAACTAAACTAAGAACTTTGAATTAAAAGAGGAGAAGCAAAGGTTCAGGAATTAGTTGCTCCCCTGCCGACGCATTGGTTGTCGAGGTTGAGGAGGTTGTGTCCATGGCCGCACCATCGACCTGAGCTGCAACCCAGCATCCATCGTAGACCCGTCTTTGCGCTCGAAAGAGACGACCGCTTTAGACCCCTCCTAGCTCCCCTCCGACGGTGGTATTCTCCTTGTTCATCCGCCTTGCTATGGCTTCAGGGTGGCAGGCCAGGCCATCCCTTGTCACTGGGCGTCGTCGTCCATGGCCAGATCTAGCCACTCCATGGCGTCCGGGCAGGGGAGGAAGTGGCCATCCTGTCCATGGCATCCCGGTGCTCGAGCGACGATGGATCAGAGAGTTAGAGGGGACGTGGTAAAGAAGATAAGGAAGGAGGGATGTGGCAAGGGAAGAGAGGGGATCTGACTCACCGGAGCAACGCTGGAGCCACACCAGCTACGCGGTAGCCCAAACCCTAGTGAATCGGTGTTTTTCGAATGTAACTCATCCCTTGGCAGAATATTGCTGTCATATTCACAACGGAAGAGTTCCTGTCCAACTGACAATGCAGATGGTGGAGATGCTGATAAGCAGATCAGTAGTATTCTGCATTTTTTTACCTGGCTCGTATCAATTCATGTTAATTGCATTCAACTAGAAAGTAGAGTACAATCCTGATAATTACATTCAGCTACTGAAATAAGGTAAGACAATATTCTGCCAATCATCACCCACTGGTAAACGATGATCTCAACAAGGTAAGACTGCAGACAATGACCTCAAAGAGATGTATGTAACTAGCAAATGTGCACTCACCTGCCATTCCATGACTAACCTGCAACTACTCTCACCCACAGAATAGTTGAAAATATCTAATGTTTACCATTTAAACAAAAGACTTGGTTGGAGTGTCTTAAGAGAGCTCTTACGTATAGGTAACAATATCTGTTGTGCAACTAGATGAATTTAACACGAATACGTTAGAATTTTCCATAGATACTAAAACATGCTGAAAATAGAATGCTAGCATTGCCAAGCTACTGAATAGTCCAACTCTCCTCTGGCTGACAAAAACGGTAACAGACATTTCAGAAACCAGATGGAATCCAAAAAACAGAGGGAAAGCAGAGCAAGCTATACTTGCGGCATGGTAGAGATGAAGATCAGAGCAAGGGAAAAGAGCAGCTACTAGCATCAGCCTGAATTGTACGTGTACAACACAACATCTTGTTACAATACAGAGATGGATTAAGTGTAATTTTCTTTCAACAACACACAATCTGCGTGTCTTTATATTTTTTCGAAAGATAGGGGAAAACAAATGCATACAGTAGAAATTAAAATCTCATCTAATAGCATGTACTTCTGAACGAAAGAGAAGTTAGCTGACCTCTTAATGCTCTTCATTGGCAGGAGGATGACCACCTGCGATCAAGTGCGCTATTGTGGCATATATCTTCCTTTTTGCCAAAGAAGCATGGTAGAATTATAAAGGGAGTATGTTTCCATAGACATTTAAAAAAAGAGATTTGTGTATACTCATTATAGTGTAAGTACCATAGATTATTCAGATTAGAAGTTCTTGTCTCTACCAACAATTTATATTTTCTATACATACTAATATCTATATCGCATTGACAATCATGTATTTATATGAGCTCTTTGTGGTGCATGATACAACCATATTCCTTTTGTTATTGCAGAAATTTATAAGTATTTAAATATATTTTAATAGCTAGTTTCTTCTGTGTTATAAAGACAAAATAAGACATGCATAGACTTGCAAATACGTATTAGAAATCTGCTACTCCAAAGTATCATGTGAATCAATGTAAGTCACGAATCGTGTGCATATCATGCAAAGCAGTTTTTTTGTAAGAACAATACATAATACTAATCGACGGTACAGATGATTCAACACATATGCATCAAGACACCACTACCTTGCACATGGTGATATAGGATGGAGTTGACTCTGATCACCTCCTTTTTACAACTTATAGTGTAATGTGTACTGCTCATAAATAGGCATGTATATAGTAATTTTTCTTTTGATCAGACGCTTGGTATATTAATGATCACATTATACATTTATGTAACATTTCTTACTTGCGAAATCTTTTACAAATTGGAATATAGGAATATTATTAATACCCAGAAGAAATACTACTATTCGGAAAATATAATAACTGGTACTATACTTATTTTTTTCTAATATTGGTACTGTACTTAATTGGACCAAAAGGTACACATATTTTGATTAGTTCAATTTTTTCTATAGATTTATCGGCACCATTATTTCTCTATGGTTGAAATGTATATAAACTACTGTCTGTATATGTTGATCTGCATTTAGACAAATATCATGGACAAACACACATACTGTTTAGCACGTGTAGTTGTAAAGGTAGAACACTGATTTCTAGTATTAAGAAAATATATTTATAACATCTTATTACGATGTATATGGAGTGAGCATGTGAGAAATAACCAAGTGTTGTGCAAGGATCATTCTGACTATCCAGTGGCAGAATAGAAATAGGGGCATGAGAGAAAGCACTACATGTGAAGTATCAAAACGTTGTGATAGCACGAACCCCACCAGATTTGAACTCGTGCTCTTAGTATGACATGGAAAGAGGGGCTACTCTCCAATTGAAGTGAAAATACTAGAACTTTGAGCATAAAAATTCTAAAAGCACATTGCAACATGGTATTAAGTGAAGATTTTGCAACCGAGAGGGAAAGTCAAATAAATAAATAAATAAATAAATAAGGATTCTAATCAAACCTGTGAATCCAAGCTAGTATCTAACTATTGTATTGCTCATAGTTCTGCATACGCCATGGAAAGTATGATACATAGCATGTTGAAAAATTGTAACCAATTAAATAGAAGACATTTAATTTAAAGGCACAGTGCTAGGAGATCATCTCTCAGAGCAATCATCGCTGACATAGACCTTCTGTTAAATCACATGTCTAAGCAGAACCCAGAGGTCTTTTACTTTTCCTTTATATGGAACCTTCATTTTGACCTTTGGGGACTATAGGCGCCTCAATTATGCAACTTTTTTTTTCTAAATTTTAGTATAGTGTAGTAGGAGCCTTTCCTGGTGTTCCATAAAAATAGCAAAGGGCATATTTCCTTTAGCCTA
>NC_041391.1:167005901-167007441 GCF_002162155.2 Triticum dicoccoides | reverse complement strand
TATATAAACAAAAATGTTGTTCCTTAATTATTATTCAAATTGAAAACACATACTATATTTAAAAGCAAAGATGCACCTTATGTGAGAATCATGCATGTGTTATTTCTAATCAGTAAGCCAATAAAATAATAGCATTGTATCATTAAATAAATTATTTTTCAACTGAATCAGACACGTGGGGTTTGACAAAATTAAAAGTATATGCGAAGATGTTAAGAAGAAAATGTCAATATACAAAATTTGTTTCTACAGGCAGATGTGATTTCTGTACAAAAATAGTCTGTTTGCTTTACAACAGATCCACCTAAACCAAACTCCTGAGTTACTACATGTAGAGCTCAAAAATATCAGATATAGAGTATAAAATGAGAATGGAATACTAAGTGCGTCTTACAGAAATTATAAGGTCTTTTAATAGCTTCCTACAATATTACATAGCATACACGACAATGAGGCATGAAATGAATCAGTATTGTAAATATGTAAAGAAGAATAAGAAACACAAAGTAGCTGCTGCTCGAGCAACTACTACATGCAAATACAATGCTTGAAAATTTTCAAGCGTTCTGTTTGCTTTTTACCCAGATTCAGCATGGATTAAAAAACCACAGTACTTAATTCCATGTATCCTAAATTCAAGCGTCATGTTCGACTTGCATGTGGACTTGTAGAACCAACAGCGACTCGACAACATCGGACAGATAGATCAATCTGCTTTCCGTTCGCTGTAGGTTCTTCAATGGGAAGCAGCATGATCCACTTTAGACCACCATCAGTAGACCTCATCCTACGTTGCATCGCATCGTCATATTGCAGTCAGCTCGGAACTTATGCCAAGGAGAATAGTTAGACCATATATTTGATATTTGACCTCGCATGATATTTGATTTAAAGTTCAGTGAAATATCACGAGAATGAATTGCATATCACAACTTTAAACTTAGAAACATACATGGAACTGTAATATTCAACAAACTTAGAAACAAATTAAGTTGAGAATATAGTTTTTATTTTGTATTGCGGGTTACAACTGCTATAAAAGGCAGACTATTAATTGTTCCAATAGTAATATCGCAAGCATATTCCATAATATCTTTCTATATTTCTCATTCTATATATTATTCTTTTAGAAAATGCTAGCCCGTGCAGATGCACGGGTTGATGACTAGTCAAAGCTAATTGAGGCAGAAATGATGTGTAAAATTATATGTGTTGATGTACTGGATACCAAAGTGCAAAAAAGGCTAACCCTAAATCAGAAATCGGGTTGCTCTTGCTCACTTGCCCGCTTGCTGCTGCCGGGGACTGGTACTGGTGACTGAGAGGGAGGGCAGCGACTGCCGCCGGCTTTGCAGGGAGGCAGGGCGGGGCAGGGCAGGGGCGCCAGGAGGTCGGGAAAGGTGCGCAGCCAAGCCCACGCAGAGCAGGGGCGCACACAAGGGAGCGCGTCCGCGCGGCAGGATCCAGGAGGGCAGGAAGGAGGGGCGGGGCGGCTGGGCTCCGGTCGGCGAGCTCGAGGGTGGTGGGACGGTGGGGCGGC
>NC_041391.1:166941253-167005475 GCF_002162155.2 Triticum dicoccoides | reverse complement strand
GGCGGGTGAGATGCGTGGGAGAGAGGGAGAGGAGGGGAGAGAGGGAGGGGATAGAGGCCACAGTTTTTTTTACCTGAAAAAAATAACCCCATCTCTTTGCCATCTGCCAGCAGATGGCAAAGAATCTTTGCCATCTGCTGGCAGATGGCAAAAAGGTGGGGCTGGTACGCCGTTACACCCATGACAGACAGAGGATTTGCCAACCTCTTTGCCATCTGCTGGCAGATGGCAAAGATTATTTGCCATCCACTGGCAGATGGCAAATAATTGGCTGATGGCAACCATGTTCTTTGCCGTCTGTCACTTCTTTGCCATCTGTTTTTTATAAGCAGATGGCAAAGACGTTCTTTGCCATCCGCTGGCAGATGGCAAAGAGCTGGCTGATGGCAAATTCCCTGTTTCCAGTAGTGTAAGGATATGTTTCTCGTTTATGGAGGTGACGAAGATCTCGTCGTAAAGGGTTACGTCGACGCTAGCTTCGACACAAATCTGGATGACTCTAAGTCACAAACCGGATATATTTATATTTTGAATGAAGAGGCAGTAAGCTGGTGCAGTTGCAAGCAAAGCGTCGTGGCGGGATCTACATGTGAAGCGGAGTACATGGCAGCCTCGGAGGCAGCGCATGAAGCAATCTGGATGAAGGAGTTCATCACCGACCTAGGAGTCATACCCAATGCGTCGGGGCCGATCACTGTCTTCTGTGACAACACTGGAGCTATTGCCCTTGCCAAGGAGCCCAGGTTTCACAAGAAGACCAAGCACATCAAGCATCGCTTCAACTCCATTCGTGAAAATGTTCAAGATGGAGACATAGATATTTGCAAAGTGCATACGGATCTGAATGTCGCAGATCCGTTGACTAAACCTCTTCCGCGAGCAAAACATGATCAACACCAGAACTCTATGGGTGTTCGATTGATCACAATGTAACTAGATTATTGACTCTAGTGCAAGTGGGAGACTGTTGGAAATATGCCCTAGAGGCAATAATAAAATGATTATTATTATATTTCCTTGTTCATGATAATTGTCTATTATTCATGCTATAATTGTGTTATCCGGAAATCATAATACATGTGTGAATACATAGACCATAACATGTCCCCAGTGAGCCTCTAGTTGACTAGCTCGTTGATCAACAGATAGTCATGGTTTCCTGACCATGGACATTGGATGTCAATGATAATGGGATCACATAATTAGGAGAATGATGTGATGGACAAGACCCAATCCTAAGCATACCACAAGATCGCGTAGTTCGTTTGCTAGAGCTTTTCCAATGTCAAGTATCATTTCCTTAGACCATGAGATCGTGTAACTCCCGGATGCCGTAGGAGTGCTTTGGGTGTACCAAACGTCACAACGTAACTGGGTGACTATAAAGGTATACTACAGGTATCCCCAAAAGTATCTGTTGGGTTGACACGGATCGAGACTGGGATTTGTCACTCTGTATGACGGAGAGGTATCTCTGGGCCACTCGGTAATGCAACATCATAATGAGCTCAATGTGACCAAGTGTTTGGTCATGGGATCATGCATTACGGTATGAGTAAAGTGACTTGCCGGTAACGAGATTGAACGAGGTATTGGGATACCGACGATCGAATCTCGGGCAAGTAACGTACCAATTGACAAAGGGAATTGTATACGGGATTACTTGAATCCTCGACATCGTGGTTCATCCGATGAGATCATCAAGGAGCATGTGGGAGCCAACATGGGTATCCAGATTCCGCTGTTGGTTATTGACCGGATAGTTGTCTCGGTAATGTCTGCGTGTGTCCCAAACCCGTAGGGTCTACACACTTAAGGTTCGGTGATGCTAGGGTTGTAGAGATATTAGTATGCGGTAACTCAAAAGTTATTTGGAGTCTCGGATGAGATCCCGGACGTCACGAGGAGTTCCGGAATGGTCCGGAGGTGAAGAATTGTATATAGGAAGTCCAGTTTCGGCCGCCGGGAAAGTTTCGGGGGGTCACCGATATTGTACCGGGACCACCGGAAGGGTCCCGGGGGTCCACCGGGTGGGGCCACCTATCCCAGAGGGCCCCATGGGCTGAAGTGGGACGGGAACCAGCCCCTGGTGGGATGGTGCGCCCCCTTGGGCCTCCCCCTGCGCCTAGGGTTGGAAACCCTAGGGGTGGGGGCGCCCCACTTGGCTTGGGGGGCAAGTCCCCCCCCCCCCTTGGCCGCCCCCCCTTGAGATTCAATCTCTAGGGGGCCGGCGCCCCCCAGGCCCCCTATATAAAGAGGGGGGAGGGAGGGCTACGCACCCTAGTCCCTGGCGCCTCCCTCTCCCCTCGTAACACCTCTCCCTTCTCGCTGAGCTTGGCGAAGCCCTCTCAAGATCGCCGCTACTTCCACCACCACGTCGTTGTGCTGCTGGATCTCCACCAACCTCTCCTTCCCCCTTGCTGGATCAAGAAGGAGGAGACGTCTTCCCCAACCATACGTGTGTTGAACGCGGAGGTGCTGGCCGTTCGGCACTAGGATCTTCGATGATTTGGATCACGACGAGTACGACTCCCTCAACCCCGTTCTCTTGAACACTTTCGCTCGCGATCTACAAGGGTATGTAGATGCAATCCTCTCTCTCATTGCTAGATGACTCCATAGATTGATCTTGGTGAAGTGTAGAATTTTTTTATTTTCTGCAACGTTCCCCAACAAAAGAAGGAGCCGCAGGGCACACCGTTAACTCAGATTTGGGTTCGTTTCTCTAGGGCGCCTTCTGCTCCCCTGGACAACTTTTTGGTTACGTGGAGCCTGGGTTCTTTGATTGGCAAGACTGAGCAGGTGGATATGCAGTTCACACATGCTCACGGGGCGGCGCGTTTACTTGTCAGTGTTGCTAACATTGAGTTCCTGCCGGATGTGGTGCCTTGGACGCATGAAGGCGTTCTGTTTCAGTTGGATGTCGAGTATGAGGATCCTAACCTTTTCTGGGAGTTTGAGGATGATAATCCTATGGACACCTCCGAGGGAGGAGGGGCTTCAGGGAACCAGGATGATAGTGCTAAGAGTAATGATGATAAGGCCAAGGGGCCTTCGGGTCAGTCTGATTCTGGTGACACTGCTCCTGATAGGCCAACTGGCACTGTCCCGACGAGTACTTTGCAGCTTGGTTCCTTGGGGTCTTTCTCGGCACCGCCTAGGCTTTGGTGTGACCGAGTTGATCCAGTGGGCCCCATGGTAAGTCCGTGTGTGTCCAAGCCTGTTGAGGTGGGAGGTGCCGAGGGGCAGGAGGCCCCTCCCTCTTCTCCTCCTCCTTCTCCTATTGTGGAGGAGGTGACTGTGACGGTGGTATCGGCTGGAGGTGGCGGGCAGGTGGCCCGGCGATCCGCGTTGCCATCATCATCGATGCCGAGGGCGAGCTCGGTGGTTTCGCTCCCTCCCATGAGGCCGGCCGTGTGCGGAGGGGTGTGCGTGCAGGAGGCTACCGCACCCCTTCTTGCCAGGCCGCTTCCTGCCATGAAGGGAGGGTCGGGTGGCGTGGCCGTACTGACGCTCCACTCCCCAGATCACTCCCCTAGGCTGGCTTCACCGGTCTCGGGTCCGTCAGCTGCCCCGGCTATTGGCGAGACTCCATGGAGAGGCCGCGGGAGATGTCCTCGTCGTTTGGTGCGGCGCCGAAGGTCCCAACACGGGTTACCGCTGTTGGGGGTCGGGCAAGAGGCCCTTCCCCTAGCAGAGCTTCACGCGAGGAGGTCATCGCCTTTGGTGGGATTCCGGATCCTGTCTCTGAGGGGACGCGGACCAGCGGTAGGCTGCAGGAGCAGCCGGACGTTGATGACATGTAGCTGAGGTGTGCTATGAGGGCGGCCAAGCTGCGTGATGTCGAGATCTCCACTAGTATGTCTGTTAATAAATCAAATTCAATTTTGCATTTTACCAATATGAGATTGTTCATAATGCAAATCAACTAGGACTTTCACTTGGTAGTAATGATATGGAGATCTCTAACTCAGTTAATGACATTCTTGATTTAGAAGCAGAGAGGGTGTTGGAAATGATTCGTAACATAGCTGTCGTTAAACCCATGAATGAGTTGGACATTGATGCGCTTGGGGTCAGGGTTCTTGATGGTTTGTATGCTAATCTTGACCCTGCGTTACCTGAGACGGAGGAGGAGGAGGGGTTTGGTTATCCTGAGACCTCTAACCATGTAGATGAGTCGTTGGTGATTGCGGCTGAGCCCGAGTGTGGTGACCGAACAGAAGATCGCATTAAGCCTAAGCGAACTTGGAAACGGAAGGTTTATCCAGTGTCGGCTATGCGTAAAAGTGCTAGGATCCGTACCTCTAAAAAATTTCATGATGAAATATGAGAGGCATTTTCTGGAATAGCAGAGGTCTTAAAGACGTGGCTAAAAGAAGGTTTCTAGCGGATGCTTCTCCTGAACATCATTTGGATTTTATTGCTTTGTCAGAGACTGGAAGAGACAACTTCACCTCCCAATTTCTTAGCACTTTATCCGGGGGGGGGGGTAGATTTCGACTGGCATTGTCTCCCTCTGCGAGGAAGATCCGGTGGAGTTTTACTTGGGGTTAAGTGTGATTTTTTGGAAGTTCGGAGTGTAGTTATGGGAGATTTTGCGGTAAAGTTTCGGGTCAGAACTAAGGCAGATGGCTTTGATTGGGCTTTGGTGGCGGTTTACGGCGCCGTGCAACCAGAACTCAAACCAGACTTCTTGGCCGATCTGGTCCGTGTGTGTGGTAATGAGCAACTCCCTATCTTAGTGGGGGGTGATTTCAACATTATTCGAAGAAGGGAGGAAAAGAATAATGAGACTTTTGATGGCAGATGGTCGATTATGTTCAATACCATCATTGAGAGCTTGGATCTCAGAGAGATAGAGCTCTCGGGTAGGAAATTCAATTGGGCTAACTCGTTACCAATCTCGACTTTTGAGAAGCTAGACCGTGTCTTAGCTAGCATCGAATGGGAACAAAAGTTTCCCCTGGTAACAGTGCAGGCACTAACACGAGGTATCTCGGATCACACGCCGTTACTAGTTGACTCAGGGGCTCAAACACATGCAGGTAACAAGAATATTTTCTCGTTTGAACTTGCATGGTTTGAAAGAGAAGGGTTCCTCGAGTTGTTAGCTAGAGAATGGGCTAAAGACTCAGGAGGTAGGTCACCTATTGAAAGATGGCAATGCAAGATTCGTCATCTATGAAGGTTGCTTCGTGGATGGGCTAAGCATACGCATGGGATTTATAAGGCTTAGAAGGAACGACTCCTTCTACTTATTTAGACCCTAGAAGTAAAAGCTGAAACTTCTATTTTAGATACCAGTGAGCTGGAAACTAGGATGGAGGCTGAGATGCGGTTGAAAGATCTCCTCCGCAAGGAGGAATTGAAGTGGGCGCTGCGAGCTAAGGTTTGCAAAATCGTCCAAGGAGAGGATAACATTCAATTCTTTCATATGATTGCTAATGGAAAGCATCATAAGAAGAGGATTTTCCAATTAGAACAAGTAGAAGGGACGATAGTTGGTCAAGAAAATCTGAAAGTTTACATTACCAACTATTATAAGCAGTTGTTTGGACCTCCGGAAGAGAATTTTGTATCCTTAGATGAGTCAAGGGTTGAGGATGTTCCTCAACTTGAGACGGACGAGAATGAGATTTTGACTGCCCCTTTTACGGAGAAAGAGGTGTTTGAGGCCATCGCACAAATGAAAAATAATAAGGCTCCAAGTCCGGATGGGTTTCTGATGGAGTTTTATAAAAACTGTTGGCACTTTATTAAGGGGGACCTGATTCCGATGTTCCATGAGCTTTTTGCTAGACAGTTTCAATTGTTTAAGCTGAATTTTGGAACAATAACTCTACTTCCTAAGAAGACAGAGGCCGTTCGCATTGAGCAGTTCAGGCCTATATGTCTTCTTAATGTTAGTTTCAAAATCTTCACCAAGGTTGGGATGAACAGACTTACGCAGATTGCGCATTCAGTGGTGCAACCGTCCCAGACTGCTTTCATGCCAGATAGAAATATCCTTGAAGGGGTTCTCATCTTGCATGAAACGCTCCATGAGATTCACTCAAAAAAACTAGATGGCGTTGTTTTTAAAGTGGATTTTGAAAAAGCGTATGATAAAGTTAAATGGCCTTTCCTTCAACAGGCTTTGCATATGAAAGGATTTGATCCGGCTTGGAGAAACCAGATTGAATCCTTTACGCAAAAAGGGAGTGTAGGGATTAAAGTGAATGATGACATAGGTCACTACTTCCAGACACACAAAGGGTTAAGGCAAGGGGATCCAATGTCACCGATCCTATTCAACATAGTGGTAGATATGCTGACCATTTTAATAGGACGGGCTAAGGATGCGGGGCAGGTAGGTGGCCTTGTTCCGCATTTAGTTGATGGAGGTATCTCCATCCTTCAGTATGCTGATGATACAATCATCTTCATGGAGCACGACTTGATGAAAGCGAGAAACATGAAGCTTGTGTTATGCTTATTTGAACAATTGACCGGGTTAAAAATTAACTTCCACAAGAGCGAATTGTTCTGTTTTGGAAGAGCTAATGATGACCAGGAGGCTTATAATTTTTTTTTCGGATGTGAATTGGGAACGCTACCATTCACGTATTTAGGTATACCCATTCATCATAGTAAGCTGACTAACAAAGAGTGGAATTGCATTGAGGATCATTTTGAGAAGAAACTGAGCTGTTGGAAAGGGAAGCTCATGTCATAGGGAGGGCGATTAATTTTGATTAATTCAGTCCTCACAAGTATGCCTATGTTTCTCCTATCCTTTTTGAGGTCCCGGTGGGAGTCAGGAAGAGGCTAGATTTTTATCGATCACGATTCTTTTGGCATAGTGATGAGCTTAAATGAAAGTATAGGCTTGCTAAATGGGATATCATCTGTAGGCCGAAGGACCAAGGAGGTCTAGGTATTGAAAATCTGGAAGGCAAAAACATATGTCTCCTTAGCAAGTGGCTGTTCAAACTTTCGTCCGAGACGGAGGCCACTTGGGCTCAGATATTGTGAAATAAGTATCTTCACTCTAAAACCTTGTCCCAGGTGACAGTGAGGCCGACTGACTCACCATTTTGGAAAGGCTTGATGAGAGTCAAACCACTCTTTTTCAACAGGACAAGCTTCTTAGTCGGAAATGGAGCTGCTACGAGGTTCTGGGAGGATACGTGGCTTCGGGAGACTCCCCTTGCACTTCAATATCCTACTTTGTATAACGTTGTTCAATGTAGAGAAGCCTACGTTGCAACCGTTTTACAATCCAATCCCCTCAATATTCGTTTGATGGATGTCCAGTTGTCTTGGCAGCCAGATCAGTTGTGTTGGAAACTAACTAAGAACGGCGTGTTCTCGGTCAAATCCATGTATCTGGATGTTATTAACTCTAACGTGATTCCTTCCTCGAAGCACGTTTGGAAAGTGAAGGTATCTTTGAGAATCAAAGTGTTTATGTGGTTTGTGCATAAACAAGTTATTTTGACTAAGGATAATCTGGGAAAATGTAACTGGGTGGGTTCTGCAAGATGTAGTTTTTGTGACCATAACGAAACTATCAAATACCTCTTTCTTGATTGTCCGCTGGCCAAGATTCTGTGGCAGTTGATTGATATTGCTTTTAATATTAATCCGCCCACTTCTATCAACACATTATTTGGGACGTGGCTCGATGGGATTGATTCAGATACAGTGAGGCACATTCATGTAGGCGTGTGTGCTTTATTATGGGCAGTCTAGAACTGCAGAAATGATTTCGTTTTTAACAGAACAACGAACATTCACTTTTTGCAGCTTATCTTCAGGGCCACTGCATTGATCCGTATGTGGTCGCTACTCACTCCGACGGAGACCAGGGAGCATTTGGTTACTGTGTCTACCCGATGGGAGATGGTAGCTCGGGATATTTTCAACCGGTTTGGATGGCGGCCATGTAATATGATAGGCATGTAGTGATCCTATTTTTATTTGCCAGCCGGTTGTGGCTTTGTCTTTTTGTTTAGCTCTTGTGAGCATTTGTTTACTTCCTATTACGAGACTTGGAGACTATTGCTGGATATTTTTCTTAATAAGATGAGCTGTATGCATCTTTCTGATGCAGAGACTGGGGTAAACCCACTTTTCGAATAAAAACTCATATTTTAAAACGTGTCTAGCCCATTTATTTTTTGACAGTTTTGCATGTTTCTATGTGTAACAAGATAACATGTTTTATTTTCAATTACCCACCTACCAACATGAGTTCTAAACTATGTACTACCTCCGTCCTGGTTTATTGGCCCCCTTCGCATTTTGTACCAAATTTTAACCTTAGATTTAACTAACAGATGTTAATGCATGTAACCGAAAATACTATCATTTAGAACTATTTTAAATACAAATCCGACAATATAATTTTGATGACATGCACTATTATTTTCTTAGTTAAATTTATGAGTTAAATTTATGATCAAAATTTGACACAAAATATTAAGGGGGCCAATAAACCAGAATGGAGGTAGTACTCGAGATAGCTCCCGAAAAAGATACAATCGTTTTGCCAATAATATTTCCAAGCATTGTAAAAGAAAACAATATTTCCATGCAATTATAGTATCTGTTTGCCTACCGTTTGATGGGCAACGCGCCACCCCAGCCACAACGATACACACAATCAGCGACAGACACACAATTCAAAGAAGCAACCATGCCGAAGATAATGCTAGTAGTAGATGTGTTTTTTGCGATTGTGTGTTGTTCAATCGGCCATCACCTCTCATCTATTTATGAGGCGGTTAGACTTCCAGTACAATAAAAGGAGTAAAAATTCCGTTCAAAACATCAAAAACCTTAACTTAACTCGGACATGAATCTTTGACAATTTTGCGGATCAACTCAGAGCCACCGAGTGGTTTGCTTCGGTCCCATCGAGTAAACGTGGCCAACCTTCTGTAATCTTCTGTATCTCACTCGGAATTACCGAGTCAACTCGGTCTCACTGAGTGCAATCAAGTCGATCGCTCTGAAATGACTCTACAGTTTCTGTTTGTAACCTTATTTTGCCTTTACGGGTTGCATACGATCTCGGAATAAAACAATTATTATATCAAAATCAACTGTTTCGATGAGACACACAACTTTCATGTTGAATTTTTTTTCATCGGAGGCCAGCTTAACTGAGTTTTTTGCCATGCAAAAATCTGGTGTCAATGATGCTCATCTTTTTCCTGGTCCTTTCCCTCCTCTCCCAGGCCATACACAAAAACTATGGTAGATTTTCTCAGGAAAAAATCCATGACAGACCACACCAGCATGGACATGTCGATGCCAACCCGCAGCTTCCATCTTCCTCATGCGACTGCTGCAGTGTGCATGGATGAGAGAAAACTATATAACACCGTAAGCTTGGATTTGATTTTCTCCAAAATCTCACAATAACTAAATAAAAGTAAAAGTGGATCTTCCATCTCCCTTTAAGCTAGCTATAAGAGGTCTTGTGTGAGAGTGGTAGTTCACAGTGGGGGACTTCTGTGTATTTATAGATGGACTCTAGGCTAGGATAGCAGCTTCGCGCATACATGCATTCTAAAACATAAGAAAATTCATATATTTGTGGTGTGGGTTGTACGCAATGTGAATGATCCATCAGCCCAACATCTAGTTTGTGTGCGAATAATATGTCAAGAGAAGAAATACCAACATGATTTCTAACTATATACTCGAGAGAGCTCCTAAAAAACATACAATCGTTGTGTCAACAATATTTCCAAGCAATTATTGTATCCGATTGCCTGCTGTTTGACGGGCAACACAAGGTGCCACCTATCTAGTAATCCATGAAATCCTCAAAAAGAAATATGCAGTAATCCATGACACCAGGCGATGGACACGCAATTCAACGAAGCAACCATGCCGAAGATCATGTTCATCCTTTTCCTCATCCTTTCCCTCCTCTCCCACTCATACACAAAATCTATGATAGATTTGCTCACGAAACAAAATCCATACAGAAGAGTCGCACTCCCTCCTCTGTCCAGTCCCGACCACACCAGCATGGACATGTCGATGCCAACCCGCAGCTTCCATGTTCCTCATTCGACTGCTGCAGCATGCATGGATGAGAGCAAACTGTATAACACCGTAAGCTTGGATTTGATTTTCTCCAAATTCTCACAATAACTAAACAAAAGTAAAGGTGGATCTTCCATCGCCCTTTAAGATAGCTATAAGAGGTCTTGTGTGAGTGGTAGTTCACACTGGGGGACTTCTGCGTATTTATAGCTGGACTCTGGGCTAGGGATAACATCTTCGCGCATACATATGCATGACAAATGCATTCTAAAACAAAATAAAAATCATATATTTGTCATGCATATATGAGTTCGATGGTGTGTCCAGGGTGTTGCCCCGGTCTGATTCGTCCAACTGTAATGGTTTCGCTTTTGGTGAGCCACCTTGGAGGTCCACAAAACTACATATCAGCGATAGAGCCACTTCGAGCTCGGGTGTGCAGGTCCTGTTGACACCGTCGCCGGGGTACTGCTGTCCACCGGCAGCTGCGGCTGGCTATCCTTCCCGTGGACCACGTCCTCACCACGAGAGACTTTTAGCATGATCACCGTCCACGGATGCTCAGGTTCCACTACCACCCCAGCCTCTTCCAAGTCGACCTTTGCCAGAACCACTTCTTCCTCAGCATCCTCTCCTTCCATGAAGTCCTCAGGTCTAGTGATCTCCACTCGTTCCGTCACCGTCCTGGCTCCATCGGACACCGGCGGATCCTTGCTCTGGATGCCTAAAGGGATGGCAGCCGCCGCTTGAAGGAAATATGCCCTAGAGGCAATAATAAAGTTGTTATTTATATTTCCTTATATCATGATAAATGTTTATTATTCATGCTAGAATTGTATTAACCGGAAACTTAGTACATGTGTGAATACATAGACAAACAAAGTGTCACTAGTATGCCTCTACTTAACTAGCTCGTTGAATCAAAGATGGTTAAGTTTTCTAGCCATAGACATGAGTTGTCATTTGATTAACGGGATCACATCATTAGAGAATGATGTGATTGACTTGACCCATTCTGTTAGCTTAGCACTTGATCCTTTAGTTTGTTGCTATTGCTTTCTTCATGACTTATACATGTTCCTATGACTATGAGATTATGCAACTCCCGAATATCGGAGGAACACTTTGTGTGCTAACAAACATCACAACATAACTGGGTGATTATAAATGTGCTCTACAGGTGTCTCCAATGGTACTTGTTGAGTTGGCATAGATCAAGATTAGGATTTGTCACTCCGATTGTCGGAGAGGTATCTCTGGGCCCTCTCGGTAATGCACATCACTATAAGCCTTGCAAGCAATGTGACTAATGAGTTAGTTGCGGGATGGTGCATTACGGAACGAGTAAAGAGACTTGCCGGTAACAAGATTGAACTAGGTATTGAGATATCGACGATCGAATCTCGGTCAAGTAACATACCGATGACAAAGGGAACAATGTACGTTGTTATGCGGTTTGACCGATAAAGATCTTCGTAGAATATGTAGGAGCCAATATGAGCATCCAGGTTCTGCTATTGGTTATTGACCGGAGACGTGTCTCGGTCATGTCTACATAGTTCTCGAACCCGTAGGGTCCGCACGCTTAACGTTTGGTGATGATTGGTATTATGAGTTTATGTGTTTTGATGTACCGAAGGTTGTTCGGAGTCACGGATGAGATCACGGACATGACGAGGAGTCTCAAAATGGTCGAGACATAAAGCTTGATATATTGGAAGGTTATATTCAGACACCGGAAGGGTTCCGGGGGTCACCGGATAAATACCGGAGTACCGGGAGGTTACCGGAACCCCCCGGGGAGTATATGGGCCTTAATGGGCTTTAGGGGGAGAGAGAGGGGCTGGTTAGGGTTGCCCCCCCCAGCCTAGTCCGAATTGGACTAGTGGGAGGGGCGGCGCCCCCTCCTTCCTTCTCCTCCTCTCCTTCCCTTCCCCCTTCTCCTACTCCTACTAGGAAAGGGGAGTCCTACTTCCGGTGGGAGTAGGACTCCCCCCTTGGCGCGCCCTCCTCCTAGGCCGGCCGCCTCCCCCCTTGCTCCTTTATATACGGGGGCAGGTGGGAAAACCGCAAGACACACAAGTTGATCATTGATCTTTAGCCATGTGTGGTGCCCCCCCCCGTCCACCATAATCCACCTCGTTCATATCGTTGCGGTGCTTAGGTGAAGCCCTGCGTCGGTAGCTTCATCAACACTTTCATCACGCCATCGTGCTGTCGGAACTCTCCCTCGAAGCTCTACTGGATTGTGAGTTCGTGGGATGTCAGAGCTGAATGTGTGCAGATCGTGGAGGTGCCGTATGTTTGGTACTAGGATCGGTTGATCGTGAAGACGTACGACTACATCAACCGCGTTGTCATAACGCTTCCGCTTATGGTCTACGAGGTTACATGGACGACACTCTCCCCTCTTGTTCTCTATGCATCACCATGATCTTCCGTGTGCATAGAATTTTTTTGAAATTACTACGTTCCCCAATAGTGGTATCAGAGCGAGGTTTATGCGTAGATGTTATATGCACGAGTAGAACACAAGTGAGTTGTGGGCGATAATAGTCATACTGCTTACCAGCATGTCATACTTTGATTCAGCGGTATTGTTGGATGAAGCGGCTCGGACCGACATTACGCTTACGCTTACGCGAGACTGGTTCTACCGACGTGCTTCGCACACAGGTGGCTGGCGGGTGTCAGTTTCTCCAACTTTAGTTGAATCGAGTGTGGCTATGCCCGGTCCTTGTGAAGGTTAAAACAACACACACTTGATGAAATATCGTTGTGGTTTTGATGCATAGGTAAGAACGGTTCTTGCTCAGCCCGTAGCAGCCACGTAAAACTTGCAACAACAAAGTAGAGGACGTCTAACTTGTTTTTGCAGGGCATGTTGCGATGTGATATGGTCAAGATATGATTCTAAATTTTATTGTATGAGATGATCATGTTTTGTAACAGAGTTATCGGCAACTGGCAGGAGCCATATGGCTGTCACTTTATTGTATGCAATGCAATCGCCCTGTAATTGCTTTACTTTAGCACTAAGCGGTGGCTATAGTCGTAGAAGCAATAGTTGGCAAGATGACAATGATGCTACGATGGAGATCAAGGTGTCGCGCCGGTGATGATGGTGATCATAACAGTGCTTTGGAGATGGAGATCAAAGGCGCAAGATGATGATGGCCATATCATATCACTTATATTGATTGCATGTGATGTTTATCCTTTATGCATGTTGTTTTTCTTAATTTGACGGTAGCATTATAAGATGATCCCTTACTAAATTTCAAGGTATAAGTGTTCTCCCTAAGTATGCACCGTTGCTACAGTTCTTCGTGCTGAGACACCACGTGATGATCGGGTGTGATAGGATCTACGTTCACACACAACGGGTGCAAGCCAGTTTTGCACACGCAGAATACTCAGGTTAAACTTGACGAGACTAGCATATGCAGATATGGCCTCGGAACACTGGAGACCGAAAGGTCGAGCGTGAATCATATAGTAGATATGATCAACATAGTGATGTTCACCATTGAAGGCTACTCCATATCACGTGATGATCGTACATGGTTTAGTTGATTTGGATCACCTGATCATTTAGATGACTAGAGGGATGTCTATCTAAGTGAGAGTTCTTATGTAATATGATTAATTGAACTTTAATTTATCATGAACTTAGTCCTGATAGTATTTTGCAAATTATGTTGTAGATCAATAGCTCACGTTATAGCTTCCCTATGTTTTTTGTATGTTCCTAGAGAAAAGTAAGTTGAAAGATGATAGTAGCAATGATGCGGACTAGGTCCGTGATATGAGTTTTATCCTCATTGCTACACAGAAGATTATGTCCTTGATGCACCGCTAGGTGACAGACCTATTGCAGGAGCAGATGCAGACGTTATGAACATTTGGCTAGCTCAATATGATGAATACTTGATAGTTTAGTGCACCATGCTTAACGACTTAGAATTGGGACTTCAAAGACGTTTTGAATGTCATGGACCATATGAGATGTTCCGGGAGTTGAAGTTAATATTTCAAGCAAATACCCGAGTTGAGAGATATGAAGTCTCCAACAAGTTCTATAGCTAAAAGATGGAGGAGAATAGCTCAAGCAGTGAGCATGTGCCCAGATTATCTGGGTACTACAATCACTTTAATCAAGTGGGAGTTAATCTTCCAGATAAAATAGTGATTGACAGAGTTCTCTAGTCACCATAACCAAGTTACTGGAACTTTGTGATGAACTATAGTATGCAAGGGATGACGAAAACGATTCCCAAGCTCTTTGTGATGTTGAAATCGATGAAGGTAGAAATCAAGAAAGAGCATCAAGTGTTGATGATTGACAAGACCACTAGTTTCAAGAAAAGGGCAAAGGGAAAGAAAGGGAACTTCAAGTAGAATGACAAGCAAGTTGTCACTCCCGTGAAGAAGCCCAAAGCTAGACCAAAGCCTGAAACCGAATGCTTCTACTGCAAAGGAAATGGTCACTGGAAGCGGAAATGCCCTGAATATTTGGTGGATAAGAAGGATGGCAAAGTGAACAAGGGTATGTTTGATATACAAGTTATTGATGTGTACCTTACTAGTGTTTATAGTAGCCCCTGGGTATTTGACACTTATTCGGTTGCTAAGATTAGTAACTCGAAACAGGAGTTACAGAATAAACAGAGACTAGTTGAGGGTGAAGTGATGATGTGTGTTGGAAGTGGTTCCAAGATTGATATGATCATCATCGTACACTCCCTATATTTTCGAGATTAGTGTTGAACCTAAATAAATGTTATTTGGTGTTTGCGTTGAGCATAAATATGATTAGATCATGTTTATTGCGATACGATTATTCATCTAAGACAAAGAATAAATTGTTATTCTGTTAACATGAATAAAACCTTCTATGGTCATACACCCAATGTTGATGGTTTATTGAATCTTGATCATAGTGATACACATATTCATAATATTAATGCCAAAAGATGCAAAGTTGATAATGATAGTGCAACATATTTGTAGCACTGTCGTTTGGGTCATATCGGTGTAAAGCACATGAAGAAACTCCATAAAGATGGATTTTTGGAATCACTTGATTATGAATCATTTGATGCTTGCGAACCGTGCCTTATGGGCAAGATGACTAAAACTCCGTTCTCCAAAAAAATGGAATGAGCTAGTGACTTATTGGAAATAATACATATCGATGTATGTGGTCCAATGAGTGTTGATGCTTGTGGCGGGTATCGTTATTTTCTGACCTTCACAGATGATTTGAGCAGATATGGGTATATCTCCTTATTGAAACACAAGTCTGAAACATTTGAAAAGTTCAAAGAATTTTAGAGTAAAGTGGAGAATCATCGTAACAAGAAAATAAAGTTTCTACAATCTGATCATGGAGGAGAATATTTGAGTTACGAGTTTGGCATTCATATAGAACAATGTGGAATAGTTTCACAGCTCACGCCACCTGGAACACTACAGTGTTATGGTGTGCCCGAACGTCGTAACCACACTTTATTGGATATGGTGCGATCTATGATCTCTCTTACCGATTTACCACTATCATTTTGGGGTTATGCATTAGAGATAGTTGCATTCACTTTAAATAGGGCACCATCGAAGTCCGTTGAGACGACGCCTTATGAACTGTGGTTTGGCAAGAAACCAAAGTTGTCATTTCTTAAAATTTGGGGTTGCGATGCTTATGTGAAAAAGCTTCAACCTGATAAGCTTGAACCCAAATCGGAGAAGTGCATCTTCATAGAATACCCAAAGGAAACTGGTGGGTACACCTTCTATCACAAGATCCGAAGGCAAAATCTTTGTTGCTAAGAATGGATCCTTTCTAGAGAAGGAGTTTCTCTCAAAAGAAGTGAGTGGGAGGAAAGTAGAGCTTGATGAGGTAATTGTACCTTCTCCCGAATTGGAAAGAAGTTCATCATAGAAATCAGTTCCAGTGATTCGTACACCAATTAGTGAGGAAGCTAATGATGATGATCATGAAACTTCAGATCAAGTTATTACAGAACCTCATAGGTCTTCCATATTACGGTCTGCACCAGAGTGGTACGGTAATCCTATTCTGGAAGTCATGTTACTAGACCATGATGAACCTACGACTATGAGGAAGCGACGATGAGCCCAGATTCCGCAAAATGGCTTAAGGCCATGTAATCTGAGATAGGATCCATGTATGAGAACAAAGTGTGGACTTTGGTGGACTTGCCCGATGGTCAGCAAGTCATATAAAATAAATGGATTTTCAAGAGTAAGACGGACACTGATAGTAGTGTTACTATCTAGAAAGCTTGACTTGTCGCAAAAAGGTTTTCGACAAGTTCAAGGTGTTGACTACAATGAGATTTTCTCAACTGTAGCGATGCTTAAATCCGTCCAAATCATGTTAGCAATTTCCATATTTTATGAAATCTGGCAAATGGATATAAAAACTGCATTCCTTAAATGGATATTTCTTAAAGAAGAGTTGTATATGATACAACCAGAAGGTTTTGTCAATCCAAAGGGTGCTAACAAAGTGTGCAAGCTCTAGTGATCTATCTATGGACTGGTGCAAGCATCTCGGAGTTGGAATATATGCTTTGATGAATTGATCAAAGCATATAGTTTTATACAGACTTGCGGTGAAGCCTGTATTTACAGGAAAGTGAGTGCGAGCACTACAACCTTTCTGATAAGTATATGTCAATGACACATTGTTGATCATAAATAATGTAGAATTTTCTGGAAAGCATAAAGGAGTGTTTGAAAGGAGTTTTTCAAAGAAAGACCTCGGTAAAGCTGCTTACACATTGCCCATCAAAGATCTATAGAGATAGATCAAGACGCTTGATAAGATTTTTCAATGAGTACATACCTTGATAAGAGTTTGAAGTAGTTCAAAATGCAACAGTTAAAGAAGGAGTTCTTGCCTGTGTGGCAAGGTGTGAAGTTGAGTAAGACTCAAAGCCCGACCATGACAGAAAATAGAAAGAGAATGAAAAGTCATTCCCTATGCATCAGTCATATGTTCTATAAAGTATGTTGTGCTGTTACTAGACCTATTGTGTAGCTCACCAGAAGTTTGGCAAGAGGGTACAATAGTGATCTAGGAGTAGATCACTGTACAACGGTCAAAATTATCCTTAGTGGAATAAGGAAATATTTCTCGGTTATGGAGGTGATAAAGAGTTCGTCGTAAAGAGTTACGTCGATGCAAGCTTTGACACCTATCTGGATGACTCTAAATCTCGATCTAGATACATATTGTAAGTGGGAGCTATTAGCTAGAGTAGCTCCATGCAAAGCATTGTAGACATAGAAATTTGCAAAATACACATACGGATTTGAAGAGTTACTCTCATTAGAAGGTGGGCACGGGTAGCTAATCTGCTCTTCCTCCTTTTGTTCTTCGCTCTCCTCATCATCTTTTTCATCCAATGAGCTCACATTTTCATCAATTTCTTCTTCCATAGACTCATGCAAAATATTATTCTCTTCTTGGACAGCAGAGGAGTCCTCAATATATGGTTTAACATAGGCATTAGAAGCATAATTATCATAACAATATTTAAGTATGGCAAAAATTTTAGATTTGTAAAGAGTAGCATCATACGTTTCAATCAAAGAAGTAATTTCATAAGCACCCTTAAAAGCAACAAATTCTTCAATTTGTTGAACATCATAGTAATTATAATCACCCTTAGCATACGAAGATACGATTCCATTATCACTAAACTCACATTGGTAGGGAAGGTGTTTCTTAGGGTTTTCAGAACAACAAGTAACATCATATATTTCACATAAATTCCAAGCATAGCATTGCAAACGATGAATTTGATCTAGAAAAAGCTTCCCTTTTTCAGATGTACGGTGTCGCACATAACAAGCATGCTCATCTAAAGATTTTCCCTCAACTAAGCTAGTGGGGGTTTCAACACGAGCACAAAGGGATCGAAGATGATCCAAGTAAAAAGCTTCAGGAGTGTGATAGATTTGAGTGATTTTTCAACCATTGGTTCAGTAGGTACAACTAATTTTTTTGGTATTTTGCATTTCCTACCCATAACTAAAGATAGAGAACAACTTAGAACAACAAATAAAAATTACTTATGATAAAGCAAACAAGCACACACGAGAATATTCACCCCACGCTATGACTCCCTGGCAACGGCGCCAGAAAAAGGTCTTGATATCCCACAAGTATAGGGGATCAATTGTAGCCTATTTCGATAAGTAAGACTGTCGAACCCAACGAGGAGCTAAAGGTAGAACAAATATTCCCTCAAGTTCTATCGACCACCGATACAACTCTACGCACGCTTGACGTTCACTTTACCTAGAACAACTATGAAACTAGAATTACTTTGTAGGTATTTTTGGATAGGTTTGCAAGATAATAAAAAGTACGTAAATAAAAAGTAGGGGCTGTTTAGATGAAGACACAACTAAGTTAGTTTTAGTAGAGAGCTTTTTGTCACGAGAAAGTTATTTGTCCCTAGGTAATCGATAACTAAACCGGTAATCACTATTGCAATTTTATTTGAGGGAGAGGCATAAGCTAACATACTTTCTCTTCTTGGATCATATGCACTTATGATTGGAACTCTAGCAAGCATCCGCAACTACTAAAGATCATTAAGGTAAAACCCAACCATAGCATTAAAGCATCAAGCCCTCTTTATCCCATACGCAACAACCCCCTTAATCGGGTTTATGCTTCTGTCACTCAAGCAACCCACTATAAGCGAATCATGAACATATTGCAACACCCTACATCGGGAATCCCTCACGCTTGCGCGACACAGAGAGCACCACAGGACATCACCAATAATAAAACATGCAACTCAAACCAATCACGATTATTAATTAACCTATAGGACAAAACGGATCTACTCAAACATCATAGGATAGCCATATATCATTCTGAAATAACATATAGAGTTGAGCACCATGTTTAAGTAGAGATTACAGCGGGTAAAAGAGGGTTACACCTCTACATAGAGGGGGGAAGAGTTGGTGATGAGGGCGGTGAAGTTGTTGGTGTAGATCGCGGTGATGATGATGGCCCCGGCGGCGTTCCAGTGCCACGAGAAGCAACAGGGAGAGAGCCCCCCTTCTTCTTCTTCTTCTTCCTTGACCTTCTCCCTAGATGGGATAAGGGTTTCCCCTCTGGTCCATGGCCTCCATGGCTTGGGAGGGGCGAGAGTCCCTCCGAGATTGGATGTGTCTCTCTGTCTCTCTCTGTTTCTGCTTTCTCAGATTCTGCTCTTTCACCGTTTCTTATATATCCGGAGATCCGTAACTCCGATTGGATTGAAACCTTCGCCAAGATTTTTCTCCGAGAATTAGCTTTCTTGCGGCAAAAGAAGAGAGGCAACCGCCTTACGAGGTGCACACGAGGGTCAGGGGCGCGCCCCCTGCCTCGTGGCCCCCTCGGGCACCGTCTCGTATTGATTTTTCTTCCAGGAAATCATAAATATTCCAAAAATATCCTCCGTTCGTTTTTATCCCGTTTGGACTCCATTTGATATGGGGTTTCTGCGAAACATAAAACATGCAACAAACAGGAACTGGCACTGGGCACTGGATCAATATGTTAGTCCCAAAAATAGTATAAAAAGTTGCCAAAAGTATATGAAAGTTGAGTAATATTGGCATGGAATGATCAAAAATTATAGATACGACGGAGACATATGAGCATCCCCAAGCTTAATTCATGCTCGTCCTCGAGTAGGTAAATGACAAAAAGGATAATTTTTGATGTGGAATGCTACCTAGCATAATCTTGATCATGTAATCTACTCATGGCATGAATATTAAGACACGAGTGATTCAAAGCAATAGTCTATCATTTGACATAAAAACGATAATACTTCAAGCATACTAATAAAGCAATCATGTCTTTTCCAAACAACATGGCCAAAGAAAGTTATCCCTACAAAATCATATAGTCTGACTATGCTCCATCTTCACCACACAAAGTATTTAAATCATGCACAACCCCGGTTTTACCCAAGCAATTGTTTCATACTTTAGTATTCTCAAAAATTTTCAACTTTCACGCAATACATGAGCATGAGCCATGAACATAGTGAGGGATTCCTGGATAAGGGGGTATCCGGACAGCCGGACTATGTAGTTTGGCCGGACTGTTGGACTATGAAGATACAAGATTGAAGACTTCGCCCCGTGTCCGGATGGGACTCTCCTTTGCGTGGAAGGCAAGCTTGGCGATTCGGATGATAGATCTCCTTTTATGTAACCGACTCTGTGTAACCCTAGCCCCCTCTGGTGTCTATATACACCGGAGGGTTTAGTCCGTAGGACAACAACAATCATACCATAGGCTAGCTTCTAGGGTTTAGCCTCTACGATCTCGTGGTAGATCAACTCTTGTAATACTCATATCATCAAGATCAGTCAAGCAGGAAGTAGGGTATTACCTCCATCGAGAGGGCCCGAACCTGGGTAAAACATCGTGTCCCCAGTATCCTGTTACCATTAGCCTTAGACGCACAGTTCAGGACCCCCTACCCGAGATCCGCCAGTTTTGACACCGACATTGGTGCTTTCATTGAGAGTTCCTCTGTGCCGTCGCTGTAAGGCTCGATGGCTCCCCCAACCTTCAACAACACAGTCCAGGGCGAGACTTTCTCCCCTGACAAATCTTCGTGTTCGGCGGCTTCGCACTGCGGGCCAACTCGCTTGGCCATCTGGAGCATATCGACAGCTACGCCCCTGGCCATCAGGTCAGGTTTGGGAACTTGAATTACACAGCCGATATCCGCAGAGACTTGATCTTCGACGGATTCGGGCTTGCATCAGGAGTGTCAAACAGTCACGACGAGCATGACTTAAATCTGCTATCGGACAGTATTCAGGATATCACCCCTGCAGCCGCTCCGGATCTAAATCCGGGGCAGATCGCGTCGACCGAGGATGGGTGGATGGACACCGCCATGGAGGCCGCATACTCTTCGGTGGTAGAGCCGAACACAGACTCCACTGTTAAGGGGATCTGCGTCAGCGGACCCCCGGACCTGTGTCCGGACGTGGGTTCCGAACCGCGTGCGCCCGGGCCCATCAAGTCCTATTAGGCTCCAGTAATGGAGTTCACCGCCGCGGACATCTTTCAGCACTCCCCCTTTGGCGATATGCTAAATTCATTAAGGTGTCTCTCCCTGTCAGGAGATTCTTGGCCGAACTATGTCCGGCTCGAGTGGGAAGCAGGCGACGAAGAAATTCGTTGCCCACCCACCACCCACTTCATAGACACAGTCGATGATTTGACCGACGTGCTTAACTTTGACTCCGAAGACGTCGACAGTATAGACGACGATGCAGGAGAAGAACAGGAACCACCGCCCACAGGGCGCTGGACTGCCACCTCTTCATATGATATATATGGTGGACACCCCCAAAGAAAACAATGGCGATGAGGCAACAGATAACCCCTCAGGGAAGAAATCAAAGCATGGGCGTCATCGGCGCCGCTCTAAGCCCCGCCACAGCAACACTGGCACTGGAGAAGAAAACAATCCAGATGGTCTCGGAGAGGAATACGGACTCGAGCCCACCACCAAGGGTTACCAAAAGCACAAGTTGCTACCTCAGCTGGAGGAAGAGCCCGTAGAGCCTGTATTACTAGCATAAGACGAGGCTGACCGGCCACCTCGTGGCCGGGATAAAACGACGTACCAACCCACACCGCCACACCAGTTCACTACGGCCCAGGGCAATACGCAGGACCTGCGAGATATATTCGAAAACAACGTAGGACAACCAAGATCAATCTATGGATCATGGGGGCTCGCCACAGCACATGACGATGACCGTCATGCTGAATACACTAGTAGTAAGTCCGGTCAGGCCGAACATAACCGACCAAATTTAGTCGGACTGCGTCATCACATAGCCCGGCACAGAGGCGCTGTACACCCCCTCTACTTCACTAATGAAGTAATGGATCACGAATTCCCAGAAGGGTTTAAACCCATCAACATCGAATCATACGACGGCATAACAGACCCCGCAGTATGGATTGAAGATTTCCTTCTCCACATTCACATGGCCCGTGGTGATGATCTACATGCCATCAAGTATCTCCCCATTAAGCTTAAAGGACCAGCCAGACAGTGGCTGAATAGCCTGCCGACAAACTCCATCGGCAGCTGGGAAAATCTCGAGGACGCATTCCTCGACAACTTCCAAGGTACTTATAGGCGACCACCGGATGCTGATGACTTAGGTCACATTACCCAACAGCCCGGAGAGTCTGCCAGGAGAATCTGGACCCGGTTCCTACTAAAAAAGAACCAAGTCACCGACCGTCCGGACACCGAAGCCATAGCAGCCTTCAAACACAGTATCCGGGATGAGTGGCTCGCCGACACCTCGACCAAGAGAAACCAAAGTCCATGGCGGCCCTAACAATACTCATTACCGACTTTTGCGCGGGCTAAGATAGCTAGCTGGCTCACAGCAACAAAGCAAACAACCCTGGCACATTAGAGGCCAGATATAGCACCCATAAACATCGACACAACAAACATAAGAGTCCCAAGACTAATGATGATGCCCGCGAGATGGCAGTCAATGCCGGATTCCGCGACTCCTAGTCCAGTCGGCGGAAAAAGCCACTTCAACAAAGCAATTCGGGCCCATCCGGCCTGGACCGCAACCGCGATCGCCCATGCCAAATCAATGGTACACCAGGATCGGCAGCCAGTCATACAAATAGAGAATGCTGGGTCTTCAAACAAGCTGGCCGGTCATACACCGAAAAGAATAAAGGGGTCTCAAAGCAATGCAATACAAAGCAAAAGAAACTCCTACGCAATCCAACACGGTGAGCGTTATAAACACAACCCTAGAGGTTGTCTCTGGATCATTGAATGATCACCATACCGGAGAGTCAGTCTTCGACACTATCCCCCTATACAGTAACTATTACGTACTGCCAGGGCAAACCACGTTGGCTTGATTCAACGTGGTACCATACCAGGCCCACGTGACATGGTCACAATTACGGGCACGACCGAACACCACTTCGGCGCTGAAAAGCATACGGCCACTGAAGCCGTGAATTGTGCCACCTTGTCGAACCTCGATTCGGCAGCCAACCCCTTGGACACCAATAAAGGAGTCTGAACTACTTCATGACAGGATAGCTCGGCTCGACCAGACACCAGTCAAACACCCCGGTATAAGTTGGGAAGGGTCACACCCTGCGGTTCAACCGCTCCGTGGCGCACATACGTCTATCAGCATTTTCCTTGCAGGATCTCTTCTGCGGATAATAGGACCGGCGCCAGGAAATCAGCCCGGACGCGCAAAGGGGGAATCTTTGAACATTTCCCCCGAAGATGATCCGGACATACTTCGGATTCATACACAGGGTACACCGTCATACCTCCTTTTTATAACATGAACAGTACCCATACGCGTAAACGTATTACTTCAATACAACATGTAGAGATATATGACACTTATCCACTATCATCTATCATTGACATTTTTAGTCATAAAAGGCATCCGAGTATCGTGTTATGCCTTAAAACGCCAAGGGGCTTCATTATACCCGCACCATGGCAACAAAGTCGACCACCTTCTCGGTCGCTCGGCCCCCCGAACTTATAGCATTATATGCATCAGCTCTGAATCATGTCATGGGTCATTAGTTGGGTTTGCCCGGCTCCCATGTTTTGGTACCTTATGTTCCGCAATATCGGCTAAGGTAGCGCTGGGAGAACCACTGCGATTGTGTCCCGGTTCTTCCGGACGAGCACCTCAGTAGAGAAAGCCAAAAACTGACTGTCATGATAAGGCGAGAGCTGGTCAGCTGTTCGAGAGGTTGTAAAATCTTTAAGGATTTATTCCGCATAATTCCATCATAAATGCAGAGTGCGACGGATCGGTCTACCTATCAGGTGCTATTAGAGTCCCTCGTACGGTTTTCCGAACATCAGGGGCTGTGCCTACCATACTCGAATTCCTATAGCTAAGTGAGAGTGATAAAGCCCTATAGTCTGATTGCCTGGTTCGCTGTGCTGAACACCTCCTTCATGGACCCAAGAATGGGGTAAAGAGTGTTCAGGTGTATCTCGAACACCCCCGTACTTCCTACGTGGCGGTAGAAGCCGACGACTGGCCAACTCTCAAGACTAACATATAAAACGGCCGCACAACAGGAAAAACTTTCATATAATAGGCAAATACATAAATAAAGGTGACTTTTTCCGCCTTACAAAGGACAACATGATTGCCTTCATGGAAATACAATGTCTTTGGTACATTGCTCCGCCATAAGGCGGGCTCCTTTCAGGACACCATCGTAATATAGTTCGGGCTTGCGGTGCTCCTTCCCCTCGGGTGGTCCCTCGGTCATCAGATTTTCAGCATCCAGCTTTCCCCAGTGCACTTTCACGCGGGCAAATGCAATTCGCACACCTTCTATACAAACCGACTGCTTAATGATGTCAAGCCGAGGACAGGCACTCACAATTCGCTTCACGAGCCCAAAGTAACTGCTCGGAATAGGCTCGGCGGGCCATAGCCGGACAATTAGATCCTTCATGGCTAGTTCGGCCGCCTGGTGCAGTTCGACCAGCTACTTCAGCTGATCGACGAATGGCACCGGATAATTCGGTGCCAAATACTCATATCATCAAGATCAATCAAGTAGGAAGTAGGGTATTACCTCCATCGAGAGGGCCCGAACCTGGGTAAAACATCGTGTCCCCAGTCTCCTGTTACCATTAGCCTTAGACGCACAGTTCGGGACCCCCTACCCAAGATCCGCCGGTTTTGACGCCGACACATAGCACTATAGGTGGAATAGAATATGATGGTGGAGGTTGTGTGGAGAAGACAAAAAAATAGAAAGTCTCACATCGACGCGGCTAATCAACGGGCTATGGAGATGCCCATCAATTGATGTCAATGTGAGGAGTAGGGATTGCCATGCAGCAAATGCACTAGAGCTATAAGTGTATTAAATCTCAAACTAAAAACTAAGTGGGTGTGCATACAACTTGCTTGCTCATGAAGACCTCGGGTATTTGAGGAAGCCCATCATCGGAATATACAAGCCAAGTTCTATAATGAAAATTCCCACTAGTATATGAAAGTGATAACTCAAGAGACTCTCTATATGAAGAACATGGTGCTACTCTAAAGCACAAGTGTGATAAAAGGATAGTAACATTGCCCCTTCTCTCTTTTTATCTCATTTTTTAGATAGGCTTCTTTGGCCCCCTTTTTTTTGTTTAGGCTTCTTTGGCCTCTCCTTTTTTATAAAGTCTGGAGTCTCATTCCGACTTGTGGGGGAATCATAGTCTCCATCATCCTTTCCTCACTGGGGCAATGCTCTAATAATGATGATCATCACACTTTTATTTACTTACAACTCAATATTACAACTCGATACTAGAACAAAGATATGACTCTATATGAATGCCTTCGGTGGTGTACCGGGATGTGCAACGATCTAGCATAGCGATGACATCAAAAAATGGACAAGCCATAAAAACATCATGCTAGCTATCTTACGATCATGCAAAGCAATATTACAATGAATGCTCAAGTCATGTATATGATGATGATGGAAGTTGCATGGCAATATATCTCAGAATGGCTATGGAAATGCCATAATAGGTAGGTATGGCGTCTATTTTGAGGAAGATATAAGGAGGATTATGTGTGATAGAGCTTATCGTATCACGGGGTTTGGATGCACCGGCAAAGTTTGCACCAACTCTCGAGGTGAGAAAGGGCAATGCACGGTACTGAAGAGGTTATCAATGATGGAAGGGTGAGAGTGCGTATAATCCATGGACTCAACATTAGTCATAAAGTACTCACATACTTATTGCAAAAATCTATTAGTCATCGAAACAAAGTACTACGCGCATGCTCCTAGGGGGATATATTGGTAGGAAAAGACCATCGCTCGTCCCCAACCGCCACTCATAAGGAAGACAATCAGTAAATAGCTCATGCTCCAACTTTGTTACATAACGGTTCACCATACGTGCATGCTACAGGAATCACAAACTTCAACACAAGTATTTCTACAATCCACAACTACCCACTAGCATGACTCTAATATCACCATCTTTATATCGCTAAACTATTGCAAGGAATCAAACATATCATATTCAGCGATCTACAAGTTTATGTAGGATTTTATGACTAACCATGTGAATGACCAATTCCTGTCATCTCTCTAAATAGATATAAGTGAATCAAGAGAGTTTCATTCTTTCCACAAAATATATGCCCACGCTCTAACAAATATAAGTGAAGAAAAGGAGCATTCTACAAATGGCGGTTTTCTATGTGAAGAGAAACATGCAATCCAAACTTCAAATGATATAAGTGAAGCACATGAAGCATTCTATAAAGCCATACTCAAAAGATTTAAGTGAAGTACAATGAGCATTCTATAAATCAACGAAGTACTATCTCATACCATCATGGTGCATAAAAGAAAAGTGAAAACTAAATGCAAAAGACGCTCCAAGACTTGCACATATCGCATGAACGAAACGAATCTGAAAAAATACGGATACTTGTTGAAGAAAGAGGGGATGCCTTCTGGGGCATCCCCAAGCTTAGACGCTTGAGTCTACTTGAATATTTACTTGGGTTGCCGTGGGCATACCCAAGCTTGAGCTCTTGCCTCTCTTCCTTTTCCCCATATCGAGACCTCCTCAATCAAACACTTCATCCACACAAAACTTCAACAGAAAACTCGGTAAGATCCATTAGTATAATAAAGCAAATCACTACTCTAAGTACTGTTGAAAACCAATTCATACTTGGTTTTTGCATTGTGTCTACTGTAATATAGCTTTTCCATTGCTTAATCCACTGATAGAAATTGATAGTTTCATCAAGACAAGTAAACTATGCATCAAAAACAGAATCTGTCTTAAACAGGACAGTCTGTAGTAATCTGGACATTCACCATACTTGTGGCACTCCAAAAATTCTACCAAAATTAGTAAAAATAAAAAATTTGTACAGCAAGACAGTGCAAAACGTTTCAGAACCGTATGACGTCCCAGTAAAAAATGTAAAATCACGCACTACAGCCAAAGTTTCTGTCCTGCACCGTACAAACCAACAAGCATTGTAAACATCCTAAAGGCAAACCTTGGCACATTATTTTTATAATACAATGGAATATTACAAGGGGATAAATAATTTTGATGAAAAGTTACTGTAATTAAGATTCACAAAGTTTCCGTGAGCATGAACAAAGTTCAAGGAGCTCCCCCACTTCAACAATGCTTGTCTTTCTCACTTTCACTTTCCTTTTTGAAAAGTTTTGGGTTCCCCTCTTTATTTTTTTGTTTTTA
Source organism: Triticum dicoccoides (assembly GCF_002162155.2). Lineage (NCBI taxonomy): Eukaryota > Viridiplantae > Streptophyta > Magnoliopsida > Poales > Poaceae > Triticum > Triticum dicoccoides. The sequence continues at coordinate 166,978,068 of NC_041391.1, read as the reverse complement.
AACTATACAAAAGCACTCAACAAAAATAAATGACTCTCTAAAACTTTCGGGTTGTCTCCCTGGCAGCGCTTTCTTTAAAGCCATTAAGCTAGGCATATAGTGCTCAAGTAATGGATCCACCCGGATCCCAAGGTATATGAAAGCCAATTTTAATTAACAATGATTTGTAATTTAGTAGTGAGCACAAAGTAACGTATATCATTCAACAACGAAGTCTAACTCTCTTCCTATGCATCAGCATGTCATAAAAGAACAATTCATGCACACCAAGTAAAGGCCAATGCATAGTATAAGCAGTTTCTTGCAATTTTATCATATTGGAAACATAGAGAGGTGGAGATATAGTTCCTCGCTCATAATAATTGCAAGTAGGAGCAGCAAGTACATGCATATTATATCTATCAAAATCATCATGTGTATTAGTGAAACGCAACCCATCAATATGATCCTTAATAAGAGCAAACTTCTCCGATATAGTGTAGTTTGGAGAATTCAAAAAGATAATAGGACTATTATGCGTGGGTGCAATAGCAACAATTTCATGTTTAACATAAGGAACTATAGCAAGTTCATCTCCATAAGCATAAATCATATTGGCATCTTGGCCACAAGCATAGCAAGCATCATCGAAAGGGGATATTTCAAGAGAATCAACGGGATCATAACAATCATCATAGCAATCATCCTTTAGTAAGCACGAAGGGGAATTAAACAATGTATGAGTTGAAGAGTTACTCTCATTAGAAGGTGGGCACGGGTAGCTAATCCGCTCTTCCTCCTTTTGTTCTTCGCTCTCCTCATCATATTTTTCATTCAATGAGCTCACAGTTTCATCAATTTCTTCTTCCATAGACTCCTGCAAAATATTAGCCTCTTCTTGGACAGCGGAGGAGTCCTCAATATATGGTTTAACATAGGTATTAGAAGCATAATTATCATAACAATATTTAAGTATAGCAAAAATTTTAGATTTGTAAAGAGTAGCATCATACGTTTCAATCAAAGAAGCAATTTCATAAGCACCCTTAAAAGCAACAAATTCTTCAATTTGTTGAACATCATAGTAATTATAATCACCCTTAGCATATGAAGATACGATTCCCTTATCACTAAACTCACATTGGTAGGGAAGGTGTTTCTTAGGGTTTTCAGAACAACAAGTAACATCATATATTTCACATAAATTCCAAGCATAGCATTGCAAACGATGAATTTGATCCAGTAAAAGTTTCCCTTTTTCAGATATACGGTGTCGCACATAACAAGCATGCTCATCTAAAGATTTTCCCTCAACTAAGCTAGTGGGGGTTTCAGCACGAGCACAAAGGGATCGAAGATGATCCAAGTAAAAAACTTCAGGAGTGTGATAGATTTTGAGTGGTTCTTCAACCATTGGTTCACTAGGTACAACTAGTCTTTTTGATATTTTGCATTTCCTACCCATAACTAAAGATAGAGAACAACTTAGAACAGCAAATAAAAATTACTTAGTGATAAAGCAAACAAGCACACACGAGAATATTCACCCGACGCTATGACTCCCCGGCAACGGCGCCAGAAAAGGTCTTGATAACCCACAAGTATAGGGGATCAATTGTAGCCTCTTTCGATAAGTAAGAGTGTCAAACCCAACGAGGAGCTAAAGGTAGAACAAATATTCGCTCAAGTTCTATCGACCACCGATACAACTCTACGCACGCTTCACGTTCGCTTTACCTAGAACAAGTATGAAACTAGAAGTACTTTGTAGGTATTTTTGGCTAGGTTTGCAAGATAATAAAAAGTACGTAAATAAAAAGTAGGGGCTGTTTAGATGAAGACACAACTAAGTTAGTTTTAGTAGAGAGCTTTTTGTCACGAGAAAGTTATTTGTCCCTATGAAATCGATAACTAAACCGGTAATCACTATTGCAATTTTATTTGAGGGAGAGGCATAAGCTAACATACTTTCTCTTCTTGGATCATATGCACTTATGATTGGAACTCTAGCGGCATCCGCAACTGTTAAAGATCATTAAGGTAAAACCCAACAATAACATTAAAGCATCAAGTCTTCTTTATCCCATACGCAACAACCCCCTCACTCGGGTTTATGCTTCTATCACTCGAGCAACCCACTATAAGCGAATCATGAACATACTGCAACACCCTACAGCGGGAATCCCTTGACAACCCACAAGTGTACGGGATAATTGTAGCCTCTTTGATAAGTAAGAGTGTCGAACCCAACGAGGAGCTAAAGGTAGAACAAATATTCTCTCAAGTCCTATCTGCCACTGATACGACTCTACACATGCTTAGTGTTCGCTTTACCTAGAACAAGTATGAAACTAGAAGTACTTTGTAGGTGTTGTTGGATAGGTTTGCAAGATAATAAAGAGCTCGTAAATATAAACTATGGGCTGTTTAGATAAAGAAGCAATAAAGTAAATATAGTGAGTGTGGAAAAGTGGTGGTAGGAGTTGTGAAATTGTCCCTAAGCAATTGACTACTTTACTAGACCGATAGCAAGTTTTATGTGGGAGAGGCATAAGCTAACATACTTTCTCTTCTTGGATCATATGCACTTATGATTGGAACTCTAGAAAGCATCTGCAACTACTAAAGATCATTAAGGTAAAACCCAACCATAGCATTAAAGCATCAAGTCCCATTTATCCCATACACCATAACCCCCTTACTCGGGTTTATGCTTCTGTCACTCAAGCAACCCACTATAAGCGAATCATGAACATATTGCAACACCCTACAGCGGGAATCCCTCACGCTTGCACGACACGGAGGGCACAATAGGACAGCAACATAACCACAAGCCAATTAAACCAATCATAGCAATTCATCAATCACCGGTAGGACAACGAAGATCTACTCAGAGATCATAGGATGGCAACAATTCATTGGATAATAATATGAAGCATAAAGCGCCATGTTCAAGTAGAGGGTACAACGGGTTGCGGGAGAGTGGACCACTGAATATAGATGGGGGAAGGTGATGGAGTTGTTAGTGAAGATGGCGGAGGTGTTGGTGTAGATCGCGGTGATGATGATGGCCCCCGGTGGCACTTCGGCGCCACCGGAAGCAAGGGGGAGAGAGCCCCCCTTCTTCTTCTTCTTCCTTGACCTTCTCCCTAGATGGGAGAAGGGTTTCCCCTCTGGTCCTTGGCTCCCATGGCGTGGGAGGGGCGAGAGCCCCTCCGAGATTGGATCTCTCTCTCTGTCTCTCTTTGTTTCTGCGCTCCTAGATTCTACCCTGGCACCATTTCTTTTATATCCGGAGATCCGTAACTCCGATTGGACTGAAACCTTCGCCCAGATATTTTTCCAAAAATTAGCTTTCTTGCGGCCAAAGAAGAGCGTCAACGGCCTTACGGGGTGCCCACGAGGGTCAGGGGTGCGCCCCCTGCCTCGTGGCCCCCTCGGGCACCGTCTCGTGTTTGTTTTTCTTCCCAAAAATCATAAATATTCTAAAAATGATCTCCGTCCGTTTTTATCCCGTTTGGACTCCGTATGAGATTGGGTTTCTGCGAAACATAAAGCCTGCAACAAACAGTAACTGGCACTGGGCACTGGATCAATGTGTTAGTCCCAAACATAGTATAAAAAGTTGCCAAAAGTATATGAAAGTTGAATAATATTGGCATGGAACAATCAAAAATTATAGATACGATGGAGACGTATCAGCATCCCCAAGCTTAATTCCTACTCGTCCTCGAGTAGGTAAATGATAAAAAAGATAATTTTTGATGTGGAATGCTACCTAGCATAATCTTGATCATATATCTAATCATGGCATGAATATTAAGACACGAGTGATTCAAAGCAATAGTCTATCTTTTGACATAAAAACAATAATACTTAGGGTATCCCAACAAACAATCATGCCTTTCAAAATATCAATGCTTCAGAACGTTATCCTTACAAAATCATATAATCTTGTATGCTCCCTTTTCTTAACACAAGGTACCCCTCATGCCTATCCCGGTGTCAGCCAAGCAATTGTTTCATACTTTACTATTCTCAAACATTTTCAACTCTCACGCAATACATGACCGTGAGCCATGGATATAACACTATTGGTGGAATAGAATATGATGGTGGAGGTTATGTGGAGAAGACAAAAAGGGAGAAAGTCTCACATCGACGCGGCTAATCAACGGGCTATGGAGATACCCATCAATTGATGTCAATGCGAGGAGTAGGGATTGCCATGCAATGGATGCACTAGAGCTATAAGTGTATGCAAGCTCAAACTGAAAACTAAGTGGGTGTGCATCCAACTTGCTTGCTCATGAAGACCTAGGGCATTTGAGGAAGCCCATCGTTGGAATATATAAGCCAAGTTCTATAATGAAAATTCCCACTAGTATATGAAAGTGACAATATAGGCGACTCTCTATATGAAGAACATGGTGCTACTTTGAAGCACAAGTGTGGAAAAGGATAGTAACATTGCCCCCTTTTTTTGGATGGGCTTATTTGGCCCCTTTTTTTATTTAGGCTTCTTTGGCCTCTCTTTTTTCTTTCATGGGGAAATGCTCTAATAATGATGATCATCACACTTCTATTTACTTACAACTCGATATTACAACAATATTAGAACAAAGATATGACTCTATATGAATGCTTCCGACGGTGTACCGGGATGCACAATGATCTAGCATAGCAATGACATAAAAAAACGGACAAGCCATGAAAACATCATGCTAGCTATCTTACGATCATGCAAAGCAATATGACAATGAATGCTCAAGTCATGTATATGATGATGATGGAAGTTGCATGGCAATACATCTCAGAATGGCTATGGAAATGCCATGATAGGTAGGTATGGTTGCTGTTTTGAGGAAGATATAAGGAGGCTTATGTGTGATAGAGCGTATCGTATCATGGGGTTTGGATGCACCGGCGAAGTTTGCACCAACTCCCAAAGTGAGAAAGGGCAATGCACGGTACCGAAGAGGCTAGCAATGATGGAAGGGTGAGAGTGCGTATAATCCATGGACTCAAAATTAGTCATAAAGTACTCACATACTTATTGCAAGAATTTATTAGCCCTTGAAACAAAGTACTACACGCATACTCCTGGGGGGGGGGGGAGGTTGGTAGGAGTTAACCATCGCGCCCCCCCGACCTTCACGCAAAGATAAACAATCAAAATACAATGCGCGCCAATTTGGTTACATAGTTAGTAGACCATACGTGCATGCTTCGGGAATCACAAACCTTAACACAAATATCCTTACTAAACACAACCATCTACTAGTACCTCCCACATATTATCATCTCTATATCGCAAAACTATTGCAAGGAATCAAACATATCATATTCAGTGATCCACATGTTTTATGTAGGATTTTATGACTAACCATGTGAATGACCAATTCCTGTCATCTCTCTAAATAGATATAAGTGAAGCAAGAGAGTTTAATTCTTTCGACAAAAGATATGCCCATGCTCTAACAAATATAAGTGAAGCAAAAGAGCATTCTACAAATGGCGGTTTTCTATCTGAAGAGAAATAGGCAATCCAAACTTCAAATGATATAAGTGAAGCATATGAAGTATTCTATAAAGCCATACTCAAAAGATATAAGTGAAGTGCAATGAACATTCTATAAATCAACCATGGACTATCTCATACTAGCATGGTGCATAAAAGAAAAGTGAAAACTAAATGCAAAAGACGCTCCAAGACTTGCACATATCGCATGAACGAAACGAATCCGAAAACATACCGATACTTGTTAAAGAAAGAGGGGATGCCTTCCGGGGCATCTCCAAGCTTAGACGCTTGAGTATCCTTGAATATTTACTTGGGGTGCCTTGGGCATACCCAAGCTTGAGCTCTTGCCTCTCCTCCTTTTCCTCATATCGAGACCTTCTCGATCAAACACTTCATCCACACAAAACTTCAACAGAAAACTTGGTAAGATCCGTTAGTATAATAAAGCAAATCACTACTCTAAGTAATGTTGAAAACCAATTCATATTTTGTTTTTGCATTGTGTCTACTGTAATATAGCTTTTCCATGGCTTAATCCACTCATAGAAATTGATAGTTTCATCAAAACAAGCAAACTATGCATCAAAAACAGAATCTGTCAAAAACAGAACAGCCTGTAGAAATCTGAACATCCACCATACTTATGGTACCCCAACAATTCTACCAAAATTATTAAAAATAGAAAACTTGTACAGAAAGACAGTGCAAAAAGAATAAGAACCGTTTGACCTTCCAGTAAAAAATGTAAAATCGCGCACTACAGCTAAAGTTTCTGTCCTGCACCGTACAAACCAACAAACATAGTAAACATCCTAAAGGCAAACCTTGGCGCATTATTTTTATAATATAATGGAATTGTACAAGGGGATAATTATTTTTGTTGAAAAGTTTCTGTAATTAAGATTCACATAGTTTCCGTGAGCATGAACAAAGTTCAAGGAGCTCTCGCTCTTCAACAATGCTTGTCTCTCTCACTTTCGCTTTCCTTTTTGAAAAGTTTTGGGTTCCCATCTTTATTTTTTTTTGTTTTTGGACTATATAAAAGCACTCAACAGAAATAAATGACTCTCTAAAACTTCTGGGTTGTCTTCCTGGCAGCGCTTTCTTTAAAGCCATTAAGCTAGGCATATAGTGCTCAAGTAATGAATCCACCCGGATCCCAAGGTATATCAAAGCCAATTTTAATTAACAATGATTTGCAATTTAGTAGTGAGCACAAGGTAACATATATCAAGCAATGACGAAGTCTAACTCTCTTTCTATGCATCAGCATGTCATAAAAGAACAATTCATGCACACCAAGTAAAGGCCAATGCATAGTATAAGCAGTTTCTTGCAATTTTATCATATTGGAAACATAGAGAGGTGGAGATATAGTTCCTCTCTCATAATAATTGCAAGTAGGATAAGCAAGCACATGCATACTATATTAAAAAAAATCATCATGTGCAATGGTAAAAGGCAGCCCATCAATATAATCCTTAATAAGCACAAACTTCTCCGATATAGTGTAGTTGGGAGAATTCAAAAAGATAATAGGACTATCATACGTGGGTGCAATAGCAACAATTTCATGTTTAACATAAGGAACTATAGCAAGTTCATCTCCATAAGCATCATTCATATTGGCATCTTGGCCACAAACATAGCAAGCATCATCAAAAAGGGATATTTCAAGAGAATCAACGGGATCATAGCAATCATCATAGCAATCATCCTTCGGTAAGCACGAAGGGGATTAAACAATGTATGAGTTGAAGAGTTACTCTCATTAGAAGGTGGGCACGGGTAGCTAATCCGCTCTTCCTACTTTTGTTCTTCGCTCTCCTCCTCATCTTTTTCATCCAATGAGCTCACAGTTTCATCAATTTCTTCTTCCATAGACTCCTGCAAAATATTAGTCTCTGCTTGGATAGTGGAGACTTCCCCAATAAATGCATCAATATCGGCATTATATTCATAATTTTCATAGCAATATTTAGGTATAGCAAAATTTTCAGGTCTGTAAACAACATCATCAAGATTTTCACACGTTTTAAACAAAGATTCAATCTCATAAGCACCCATAAAAGCAACAAGTTCTTCTATTTGTTCCACATCATAATAATCATATATACCATTAGCATAAGAAGCCAAGGTTTCATTATCATTGACTTTTCACGAAAAGGAAAGGTGTGGAGCCTTCATCCTAGAGTAACAAGTATAATCATATCTCAAGCATAATTCCCGAGCATACCAACGCAACATATAAATTTGATCCCACAATAGTTTCCCTTTTTGTGTCAAGCGATAATCCCTAAAGTATTCACGTTGATCCAATGCGTCTCCCATAACATAATTGAATGGGGTTTTCTCAGGATTATCAAAGTAGTACATAATATCTTTCACATAATGAGCATCGAGGGTTTTAGGAGGTTCCCCATCTCCATGAGTAGCAAGTATACCTAATTTTTTTGGTATTTCGTGTTCCATGTCCATAACTAAAGATAGAAAACAACTAAGAACAGCAAATAGAAATTACTTAGTGATAAAGAAAACAAGCACACACAAGAATATTCACCCCACGCTATGACTCCCCGGCAACGGCGCCAGAAAAAGGTCTTGATAACCCACAAGTGTAGGGGATAATTGTAGCCTCTTTGGATAAGTAAGAGTGTCGAACCCAACGAGGATCTAAAGGTAGAACAAGTATTCTCTCAAGTCCTATCTGCCACTAATACAACTCTACGCATGCTTAGTGTTCGCTTTACCTAGAACAAGTATGAAACTAGAAGTACTTTGTAGGTGTTATTGGATAGGTTTGCAAGATAATAAAGAGCATGTAAATATAAACTAGGGACTGTTTAGCTAAATAAGCAATAAAGTAAATATAGCGAGTGTGGAAAAGTGGTGGTAGGAGTTGTGAAATTGTCCCTAAGCAATTGACTACTTTACTAGACCGATAGCAAGTTTTATGTGGGAGAGGCATAAGCTAACATACTTTCTCTTCTTGGATCATATGCACTTATGATTGGAACTCTAGCAAGCATCTGCAACTACTAAAAATCATTAAGGGAAAACCCAACCATAGCATTAAAGCATCAAGTCCCCTTTATCCCATACGCCACAACCCCCTTAGGGTTTATGCTTCTATCACTCAAGCAACCCACTATAAGCGAATCATGAACATATTGCAACACCCTACAGCGGGAATCCCTCACGCTTGCATGACACAGAGGGCACAATAGGACAGCAACATAACCACAAGCAAATTAAACCAATCATAGCAATTCATCAATCACCGGTAGGACAACGAAAATCTACTCAGACATCATAGGATGGCAACACATCATTGGATAATAATATGAAGCATAAAGCACCATGTTCAAGTAGAGGGTACAACGGGTTGCGGGGGAGTGGACCGCTGAATATAGATGGGGGAAGGTGATGGAGATGTTGGTGAAGATGGCGGAGGTGTTGGTGTAGATCGCGGTGATGATGATTGCCCCCGATGGCACTCTGGCGCCACCAGAAGCAAGGGGGAGAGAGCCCCCCTTCTTCTTCTTCTTCCTTGACCTTCTCCCTAGATGGGATAAGGGTTTCCCCTCTGGTCCTTGGCTCCCATGTCGTGGGAGGGGTGAGAGCCCCTCCAAGATTGGATCTGTCTCTCTGTCTCTCTCTATTTCCGCGCTCCTAGATTCTGCCCTGGCACCGTTTCTTTTATATCCAGAGATCCGTAACTCCGATTGGATTGAAACCTTCTCCCAGATATTTTTCCAAAAATTAGCTTTCTTGCGGCCAAAGAAGAGCGTCAACCGCCTTACGGGGTGCCCACGAGGGTCAGGGGCGTGCCCCCCTGCCTCGTGGCCCCTTTGGGCACCGTATCGCGTTGGTTTTTCTTCCCAAAAATCATAAATATTCCAAAAATGATCTCCATCCATTTTTATCCCGTTTGGACTCCGTTTGATATTGGGTTTCTGTGAAACATAGAGCATGCAACAAACAGGAACTGTCACTGGGCACTCGATCAATATGTTAGTCCCAAAAATAGTATAAAAAGTTGCCAAAAGTATATGAAAGTTGAATAATATTGGCGTGGAACAATAAAAAATTATAGATATGACAAAGATGTATCATCCCTCACGCTTGCGCGACACAGAGAGCACCATAGGACATCACCAATAATAAAACATACAACTCAAACCAATCACAATTATTAATTAACCTATAGGACAAAACGGATCTACTCAAACATCATAGGATAGCCATATATCATTGTGAAATAATATATAGAGTTGAGCACCATGTTTAAGTAGAGATTACAGCGGGTAAAAGAGGGTTACACCTCTACATAGAGGGGGGAAGAGTTGGTGATGAGGGCGGTGAAGTTGTTGGTGTAGATCGCGGTGATGATGATGGCCCCGGCGGCGTTCCAGCGCCACGAGAAGCAACAGGGAGAGAGCCCCCCTTCTTCTTCTTCTTCTTCTTCCTTGACCTTCTCCCTAGATGGGATAAGGGTTTCCCCTCTGGTCCATGGCCTGCATGGCTTGGGAGGGGCGAGAGTCCCTCCGAGATTGGATGTGTCTCTCTGTCTCTCTCTGTTTCTGCTTTCTCAGATTCTGCTCTTTCACCGTTTCTTATATATCCGGAGATTCGTATCTCCGATTGGATTGAAACCTTTGCCAAGATTTTTCTCCGAAAGTTAGCTTTCTTGCAGCAAAAGAAGAGCGTCAACCGCCTTACGAGGTTCCCACTAGGGTCAGGGGCGCCCCCTGCCTCGTGGCCCCCTCGGGCACCGTCTCGCGTTGATTTTTCTTTCGGAAAATCATAAATATCCCAAAAACATTCTCCATCCTTTTTATCCCGTTTGGACTCCGTTTGATATGGGGTTTCTGTGAAACATAAAACATGCAACAAACAGGAACTAGCACTGGGCACTGGATCAATATGTTAGTCCCAAAAATAGTATAAAAATTTGCCAAAAGTATATGGAAGTTGAATCATATTGGCATGGAACAATCAAAAATTATAGATACAACGGAGACGTATCAATGGGTTGGATGATATTTACCATGTAATCGAGTTAGTTTTGTTAGGGTTTGATCCCTAGTATCCACTATGTTCTGAGATTGATGTTGCTATGACTTTGCTATGCTTAAAGCTTGTCACTACGGCCCGAGTGCCATGATTTCAGATCTGAACCTATTATGTTTTGATGAATATATGTGAGTTCTTGATCCTATTTTGCAAGTCTATAGTCACCTATTATGTGTTATGATCCGTTAACCCCGAAGTGACAATAATCGGGATACTTACCAGTGATGACCGTAGTTTGAGGAGTTCATGTATTCATTAAGTGTTAATGCTTTGGTTCGGTACTCTATTAAAAGGAGGCCTTAATATCCCTTAGTTTCCAATAGGACCCCGCTACCACGGGAGGGTAGGACAAAAGATGTCATGCAAGTTCTTTTCCATAAGCACGTATGACTATATTCGGAATACATGCCTACATTACATTGATGAACTAGATCTAGTTCTGTGTCACCCTATGTTATAACCATTACATGAGGAATCGCATCCGACATAATTATCCATCACTGATCCATTGCCTACGAGCTTTTCACATATTGCTCTTTGCTTAGTTACTTTACTGTTGTTGCTATTACAATTACTACAAAACTGCTACTGCCACTTTTGCTACTGTTACCGTTACTTCCATACTACTTTGCTACTAAATACTTTGTTGCAGATACTAAGTTATCCAGGCGTGGTTGAATTGACAACTCAACTGCTAATATTTGAGAATATTCTTTGGCTCCCCATGTGTCGAATCGATAAATTTGGGTTGAATACTCAACTCTCGAAAACTGTTGCGATCCCCTATACTTGTGGGTTATCAAGACTATTTTCTGGCACCGTTGCTGGGGAGCATAGCTCTATTCTTTGAGTCACTTGGGATTTATATCTGCTGGTCACTATGGGGAACCTGAAAGACGAAAGAACTAAGATTTATCCCTCAACTACGAGGGGAGGTAAGGAACTGCCATCTAGCTCTGCACTTGATTCTCCTTCTGTTATGAGTAAGCTTGCGACACCTAAACCTGCTTCTGCTATGAATTCTGATATGTCGCATGTTATTGATGATGCCACTTCTACTATGCATGATACTTATGATGAAACTACTTCTATGCTTGATACTAATGTGCCATTAGGTGAATTTATTGATGAACAACTTGCTAGGGCTAGAGAGAATGAATCTATTGAAATTTATAATATTGATGATAGTGATGATGAAGGTTCTCGCCCTAAATATGAATTGCATGTTGTTCCTGAGGGTTATGTTATGGATGAAGAAACTGCTAGAGATTTTCTTGCTTGCAATGATAGATCTGATCTTAAGAAGTTATTAGCTAAACTGAAATAGAAATCTCTGAATGCTAGAATGAAATATGACCCTGCTTTTGCTACTGCACCTATCTTTGTTACTGATAAGGATTATGATTTCTCTATCGATCCTGAGATAATTACTTTGGTTGAATCTGATCCTTTTTATGGCTATGCATCTGAAACTATTGTGGCACATCTTACTAAATTGAATGATATAGCCACCCTATTCACTAATGATGAGAAAACTCGCCGTTATTATATCCTTAAGATATTTCCATTCTCATTAAAGGGTGATGCTAAAACTTGGTTTAATTCTCTTGATCCTGGTTGTGTGCGTAGTCCCCAGGATATGATTTATTACTTCTCTGCTAAATATTTCCCTGCTCACAAGAAACAAGCTGCCTTGAGGGAAATATATAATTTTGTGCAAATTGAAGAAGAGAGTCTCCCACAAGCTTGGGGGAGGCTTCTCCGATTACTTAATGCTTTGCCTGATCATCCTCTCAAGAAAAATGAAATACTTGATACCTTTTATAATGGACTAACCGATGCTTCCAGAGACCACCTGGATAGTTGTGCTGGTTGTGTTTTCAGGGAAAGAACAGTCGATCAAGCTGAATTGCTATTGAATAATATGTTGACTAATGAAAATAATTGGACACTTCCTGAGCCAACTCCTAAACCAACTTCGAAGAAAAGGGGTGTTCTATTTCTCAGCCCTGAAGATATGCAAGAGGCAAAGAAATCTATGAAAGAAAAAGGTATTAAAGCTGAAGATGTTAAGAATTTACCTCTTGTTGAAGAAATACATGGCCTTAATATACCACCTATTTAAGAAATACATGGTCTTGATAACCCAACACAGGTAGTAAAGGTCAATTCTCTCTATAGATATGATAAAGTTGAAATCCCGTCTACTAAGTTTGCTAGCCAATGCTTGGATGAATTTGATGACTTTATGACTAAACAAGAAAACTTCAATGCTTATGTTGGTAGACAATTGAAAAGTAATGCTTATATGATTGGACACTTGAGTGATTATATGTCTAGAGTTAAGGGTGAACTTAAACTCATTAGTAAACATGCTTCTATGGTTACCACTCAAGTAGAACAAGTGCTTAAAGCTCAAAATGATTTGCTTGATGAATTAAATAATAAATATGACTTTGCTATTAGAGTAGCAACTAGAATGGGTAAAATGACTCAGGAACCTTTGTATCCTGAGGGCCACCCTAAGAGAATTGAGAAAGATTCTCAGAGAAATAATGTTGATGCACCTAGTCCTTCTAGGAAGAAGAAGAAAAATGATAGGACTTTGCATGCTTCTAGTGAATCTGTTGTAGACACACCTGAGAATCCCAATGGTATTTTTATTTCTGATGCTGAAACACAATCTGGTGATGATCATGAACCTAGTGATAATGTTAATAATGATGCTCATGTTGATGCTCAACCTAGCAATAATAATGATGTAGAGATTGAACCTGCTGTTGATCTTGATAACCCACAATCAAAGAATCAAAGTTATGATAAGAGAGACTTTGTTGCTAGGAAGCACAGTAAAGAAAGAGAACCATGGGTTCAGAAACCCATACCTTTTCCTCCCAAACCATCCAAGAAAAAGGATGATGAGGATTTTGAGCGCTTTGCTGAAATGATTAGACCTATCTTTTTGCGTATGCGTTTGACTGATATGCTTAAAGTGAATCCTTATGCTAAGTACATGAAGGATATTATTACAAATAAAAGAAAGATACTGGAAGCTGAAATTTCCACCATGCTTGCTAATTATACTTTTAAGGGTGGAATACCTAAGAAACTTGAAGATACAGGAGTACCAACTATACCATGCTCCATTAAAAGAATCTATGTTAAAACTGCTTTATGTGATCTTGGATCCGGTGTTAGTGTTATGCCTCTCTCTTTATATCGTAGATTTGAATTGAATAAGTTGACACCTACTGAAATATCTTCGCAAATGGCCGATAAATCAACCGCTATACATGTTGGTATTTGTGAGGATGTGCCTATTGTGGTTGCAAACGTTACTATCTTAACGGACTTTGTTATTCTTGATATTCCCGAGGACGATAGTATGTCGATTATCCTTGGTAGACCCTTTTTGAATACTGCAGGGGCTGTTATTGATTGCAACAAAGGCAATGTCACTTTTCATGTTAATGGTAATGAGCATACGGTACACTTTCCGAGGAAACAACCTCAAGTCCACAGTATCAATTCTATTGAAAAAATTCCATCGATTATTATTTGAGGTTTTGAATTTCCTCTTCCTACTATTAAGAAGAAATATGATATTCTTATTATTGGGGATGTGCATATCCCCGTTGAGGTAACCTAGTGTTATTCGAAATTTCTCCGGTTTCATGCGATTCAGAATGAGTTTGTTAACAAGACTTGATCAACCTTGTTAGTGGATTCCTTTTGATGAGCATGAGACGAAGGAAGTTAGAAAGCACAACTTTCTGTACCCTCTTTTTACTTTCTGTTATTTAGATTAAATAAAGCAAAAATAGTATTTTTCTATCTGTTTTCTGATTTATCCATGCAATAAAAAATACTCCAAAAATGAAAGTTCTCCAAATGCCCTGAAAATTTAGTATGATTTTTCTGGAATATTTGAGAATATCTGGCACTGAGAACACAACAGGGGGAGCAAGCACCTGGTCACGAGGGTCCAGGGCGCGCCCACCCCATGGGGCGCGCCCCCTGGCTCGTGGGCCCACTGTGGCCCCCCTCCACTTATTCCTGCACCCATGCTCTTCTTCTTCCTCCCAAAAAATTACTATCCAGCTCAAGCACGAGTTCTAGCTCATTTTGCTGCCATTTTCGATCTCCTTGCTCAAAGCTCCATTCACAAAACTGCTTTGGGGGATTGTTCTTTGGTATGTGACTCCTCCAATGGTCCAATTCGTTTTTGTTCTAGTGCTTTATTCATTGCAAATTTTTGCTGCCTAGGTGACCCTGTTCTTGAGCTTGCATGTCAAATTTATATGGTCCCAAGTAGTTCTAATGCATGATATAGTCTCTAGGCACTTGTGGGAGTAGTTGCTATCAATTTTGTTGAGTTTGGTTCACTTTTATTTGGAGTTACTAAAATTTTCAGAAATTTTTCGGAGGAAGAAATATGTCTAGGAAAATGTACCAAGGTGGTTCTTCAAGGAAGCAAGGACCCAGGCTCGCAATACGTGAGCAGGACGAGGAACCACCGAGGGAAGCTCACGTGCGGCCTTGTGAATGGCCGTCAGAGGAGTTTATGGTCAAAGCAGGCATCAAGGATGAATTTGGTGCATATGTGCGTAATGCTGATCTTGAGGACTTCATGCAAGATAAGTGCCCTCAATACTACCATTTAACTGATTCCTTTGTGAGAAGGTTTAAATTTACATCGTCGCGCAATTCTCACAATGTCCTGTTTGATATCTATGATAAATATTATAGCATGGACTTAGAAGATTTTACTACTACTTGTAAACTCCCGCAATGGGGTAGTGCTAGTGAACCTCGCAAATCTGAATTTAAAGATTTTCTTGCTAGTATCACCGTGGGGGAATCTAGAGAAATAGCACAAGCTACCATAGGGAGCATTCATTTTCCTGCTATACATTATTTTGCTCTCTTTATAGACATATGCATAAATGGTAAGGATGAGGCATGTCACATGTGTGTTCCTGATCTTAGTGTTCTCAGGAGTGCGGTGTTAGGAGATAAATAATATAACCTGGGGGCCATTGTTGCACGTAGGTTGCATAATAATGGTTTAACTGGAGACTTGTTTGGTGGGATTTATGCAACCTGTGTAGCTAATTTTCTTGAGATACCCATACATGAAGGGGATATGGAGTTGCCTCCTGCCTATTTAGATTATAATGCCATGGTTAGCCATCAGTTTCTTGAGAGGAATGAACAATTCCTCCAGTATCGACTAATCTTTGATAGACGTTGCTTTGTCCATATTACTCTCCCTGCTCCTGCTTTATTTGACTATCAGGCAAAAAGAAGATATATTATAACCAGGGAGGAGGCGAACAAGTACGAGAGGAGGATGGAGGCAGCTTGCCTCCAAGCTGTAGCTCATGAGGCAATGGCTGCTGCATCTCAGTACGACCCCAGCTACCACTTTGATCCATGGGCATAGACCAACTTAGGCCAAAAGCCTAAGCTTGGGGGAGTACGTATTTCTCACCGATATTAAATTCATGTTCACACACTCATTCTAGTTGTTGGTGCTAATACTTTTTCATTGTACTATCTATGCTAGTGTATTTTCTTTTTCTAGCTTTCTTCTTGTGTGTTTGAATAACCTTAAGAAAAACCAAAAAAATTAGTTGTAGCTTTTAGCTAGTTCACTTTCCCTGCCTGTAGTAGTAGTAATTAAAAGAAAAACCCAAAAGATTTCTCGTTCTTCTTTTGCTTGCTGGGAGCTTTCCCATGTAAATAGTCTTATTTATTTTCTTTCCTTTGGGGGTCGAGAGGAGAAGACCATGATGAAAATGTTGAGTGGCTCTCATATGCATTATTGTTGATTTAATCAAGAGCCCATATTACCTTGTCTTCTCCCTTGAGTTGAATGCTTGCAGATTCCAGCTTAGTCCAATGCACGTGCACTATTATTATTATTATCCACACTGTTCGGTCGTGCAAGTGAAAGGTAATAATGACGATATATGATGGACTGATTGAGATGAGAGAAGCTGGTATGAACTCGACCTATCTTGTTTTTTGTAAATATGATTAGTTCATCATTCCTGATTTAGCCTATTATGAATAAACATATTTGAAATGACAATTAGAGACTATAGTTGCTTATGCCATGCTTATTTAGCTAGAAGTTTATAATGGTTTACCTTGCGTGCTAACATGCTATTAAAATGGTTGTGATGTGGTATGATAGGGTGGTATCCTCCTTTGAATGATTCGAGTGACTTGACTTGGCACATGTTCACACATGTAGTTGAAATAGAATCAACATAGCCTTCACAATATTTATGTTCATGGTGGATTATATCCTACTCATGCTTGCACTCGGTGTTGATTAATTTTAACGCATGTTCATGACTGTTGTCACTCTCTAGTTGGTCGCTTCCTAGTCTCTTGCTAGCCTTCACTTGTACTAAGCGGGAATACTGCTTGTGCATCCAAAATCCATAAACCCCAAAGTTATTTCATATGAGTCCACCATACCTTCCTATATGCAATATCTACCTGCCGTTCCAAGTAAATTTGTATGTGCCAAATTCCAAACCTTCAAATGAAATTCTAATTTGTATGCTCGAACAGCTCATGTATCAACTAGGGATGTCTGTATCTTCCATGCTAGGCGGGTTATTCTCAAGAGGATGGACTCCGCTCCTCACTCACGAGAAAATGGCTGGTCACTGGGATGCCCAGTCCCATGCTCAAATCAAATCAAAATAATTGCAAACAAAACTCCCCCAGGATTGTTATTAGTTGGACGCACCCGTTGTTTCGGGCAAGCCATGGATTGATGCTTGTTGGTGGTGGGGGAGTATAAACTTTACCATTCTTTTTGGGAACCGCCTATAATGTGTGTAGCATGGAAGATATCGAGATCTCTCAGTTGTTATGTTGACATTGAAAGTATACCGCTCAGAATGTTATTTATCTCTATTTCAAAATCGAGCTCTGGCACCTCTACAAATCCGTGCTTCCCTCTGTGAAGGGCCTATCTATTTAATTTTATGTTGAGTCATCATCCTATTATTAAAAAACACCCGCTGGAGAGCATCGCTGTCATTTGCATGCATTACTATTAATTTATATTGGGTAAGACTATGACTAGATCTCTTTTGCCATGAATTACAATGTTTAGTCAGTCCTTGATCTTCAGAGGTGCTCTGCATTTATGTTTTGTGGTCTCAGAAAGGGCTAGCGAGATACCATCTTGTTATATCATATTATGATTGTTTTGAGAAAGTGTTGTCATCCGAGATTTATTATTATTGCTCTCTAGTTGATTATGCCATTGATATGAGTAAACATGAGGCCTAAGTGTTATTGTGAATATGGTTAGTTCATAATCTTTGCTGAAAACTTGAATGCTGGCTTTACATATTTGCAACAACAACAGCAAACCGAGTTTGTAAAAGTTTTCCTTTATCACTTTCAGTTTGTCAACTGAATTGCTTGAGGACAAGCAAAGGTTTAAAATTGGGGGAGTTGATACGTCTCCGTCGTATCTACTTTTCCAAACACTTTTGCCCTTGTTTTGGACTCTAACTTGCATGATTTGAATGGAACTAACCCGGACTGACGCTGTTTTCAGCAGAACTGCCATGGTGTTATTTTTGTGCAGAAATAAAAGTTCTCAGAATGACATGAAAATCGACGGAGCAACTTTTTGGAATTAATAAAAAATACTGGCAAAAGAATCAGCACCAGGGGCCCCACACCCTGTCCACGAGGGTGGGGGGTGCGCCCCACCTGCCTCGTGGGCCCCCTGGACCTCCACCGACCTCAACTCCAACTCCATATATTCATGTTCGAGGAGAAAAAAATCAGAGAGAAGGATTCATCGCATTTTACGATACAGAGCCACCGCCAAGCCCTAAACTCTCTCGGGAGGGCTGTTCTGGAGTCTGTTCGAGGCTCCGAAGAGGGGGATTCGTCGCTGTCGTCATCATCAACCATCCTCCATCACCAATTTCATGATGCTCACCATCGTGCGTGAGTAATTTGATCGTAGGCTTGCTGAACGGTGATGCGTTGGATGAGATTTACCATGTAATCAAGTTAGTTTTGTTAGGGTTTGATCCCTAGTATCCACTATGTTCTGAGATTGATGTTGCTATGACTTTGCTATGCTTAATGCTTGTCACTAGGGCCCGAGTGCCATGATTTCAGATCTGAACCTATTATGTTTTCATGAATATATGTGAGTTATTGATCCTATCTTTCAAGTCTATAGTCACCTATTATGTGTTATGATCCGTTAACCCCGAAGTGACAATAATCGGGATACTTACCGGTGATGACCATAGTTTGAGGAGTTCATGTATTCACTAAGTGTTAATGCTTTGGTCCGGTACTCTATTAAAAGGAGGCCTTAATATCCCTTAGTTTCCAATAGGACCCCGCTGCCACGGGAGGGTAGGACAAAAGATGTCATGCAAGTTCTTTTCCATAAGCACGTATGACTATATTCGGAATACATGCCTACATTACATTGATGAACTGGAGCTAGTTCCGTGTCACCCTATGTTATAACCATTACATGAGGAATCGCATCTGACATAATTATCCATCACTGATCCAATGCCTATGAGCTTTTCACATATTGCTCTTTGCTTAGTTACTTTACTGTTGTTGCTGTTACAATTACTACAAAACTGCTACTGTTACTTTTGCTACTGTTACCATTACTTCCATACTACTTTGCTACTAAATACTTTGCTGCAGATACTAAGTTATCCAGGTGTGCTTGAATTGACAACTCAACTGCTAATACTTGAGAATATTCTTTGGCTCCCCTTGTGTCGAATCAATAAATTTGGGTTGAATACTCTACCCTTGAGAACTATTGCGATCCCCTATACTTGTGGGTTATCACTGGTAACGAGATTGAACTAGGTATTGAGATACCGACGATCGAATCTCGGGCAAGTAACATACCGATGACAAAGGGAACAACGTATGTTGTTATGCGGTTTGATCGATAAAGATCTTTGTAGAATATGTAGGAGCCAATATGAGCATCCAGGTTCCGCTATTGGTTATTGACCGGAGACATATCTCGGTCATGTATACATAGTTCTCGAACCCGTAGGGTCCGCACGCTTAACGTTCGGTGATGATCGGTATTATGAGTTTATGTGTTTTGATGTACCGAAGGTTGGTCGGAGTCCCGAATGAGATCACAGACATGACGAGGAGTCTCGAAATGGTCGAGATATAAAGATTGATATATTGGAAGGTTATATTCGGACACCGAAAGGGTTCCATGGGTCACCAGATAAATACCGGAGTACCAGGAGGTTACCAGAACCCCCCGGGGAGTATATGGGCCTTAATGGGCTTTAGGGAGAGAGAGAGGGGCTGGCTAGGGCTGGGCCAAGCGCCCCCCGAGCCTAGTCCGAATTGGACTAGGGGGAGGGGCGGCGCCCCCTCCTTCCTTCTCCTCCTCTCCTTCCCTCCCCCCTTCTCCTACTCCTACTAGGAAAGGGGAGTCCTACTCCCGGTGGGAGTCACCGGGAGTAGGACTCCCCCCTTGGCGTGCCCTCCTCCTAGGCCGTCCGCCTCGCCCCTTGCTCCTTTATATACGGGGGCAGGGGGGCACCCCAAGGCACACAAGTTGATCATTGATCTTTAGCCGTGTGCAGTGCCCCCCTCCACCATAATCCACCTCGGTCATATTGTTGCGGTGCTTAGGCGAAGCCCTGCGTCGGTAGCTTCATCAATATCATCATCACGCCGTCGTGCTGAGGGAACTCTCCCTCGAAGCTCTACTGGATAGTGAGTTTGTGGGATGTCACCGAGCTGAACGTGTGCAGATCGCGGAGGTGCCGTACGTTCGGTACTAGGATTGGTCAATCGTGAAGACGTATGACTACATAAACCGTGTTGTTATAACGCTTCCGCTTATGGTCTACGAGGGTACGTGGATGACACTCTCCCCTCTCGTTTCTATGCATCACCATGATCTTGCGTGTGCATAGGAATTTTTTTGAGATTACTATGTTCCCCAACACCGCTGCCGAGCGATCTGCTAGGGCAGTGTCGGATTCACCATTGGCCGGCTTTGGGCGGGCAGCGTCCACAGAGGGAGCGCCATGATCTCCCCTACCGTAGGTTGGTTTCACCTCTCCTGTACCCGGCGAGGTCGCTAGGGCCAGCGACTTCGACGACATTTTCGTCAAGCGATCAACCTCCAAGAACACGATCTGGTGGCCTGCTTCGATCTGGGGGTCTGCGTGGTTTGGTTTTGCGTGGTTCCTTCCTTCCAAAGTCCTCTAGATATATAGTCTGCTCGGGTACAGAGATCTTGCCCGAGCAGCTAGGGTTCGTGCTGTCATCCGACTCCTGGAGACTGTCAGTGTCAAAACCGGCGGTTCTCGGGTAGGGGGTCCCGAACTGTGCGTCTAAAGCTAATGGTAACATGAGGCGGGGGACACAATGTTTACCCAGGTTCGGGCCCTCTCTATGGAGGTAATACCCTACTTCCTACTTGATTGATCTTGATGATATGAGTATTACAAGAGTTGATCTACCATGAGATCATAGAGGCTAAACCCTAGAAGCTAGCCTATTGTTATGATTGTTGTTGTCCTACGGACTAAACTGCGGTTTATATAGACATCGGAGGGGGCTAGGGTTACACAGAGTCGGTTACAGAGAAGGAAATCTACATATCCGAATTGCCAAGCTTGCCTTCCACGCAAAGGAGAGTCCCACCCGGACACGGGACGAAGTCTTCAATCTTGTATCTTCATAGTCCAACAGTCCAGCATAAGCATATAGTCCGGCTGTCCGAGGACCCCCTAATCCAGGACTCCCTCAGTAGCCCCTGAACCAGGCTTCAATGACGATGAGTCTGGCGTGCAGATTGTCTCCGGCATTGCAAGGCAGGTTCCTTCTCTGAATACTCCAAAGAAGATCTTGAACACAAGGATCGAGTCCGGCTCTCCAAAACAAAGTCCACATACCACCATCGAGAGCACAATATTCCACAAGTCTAATATGCTGACAACTTTTCATAGCATGACATCACGCCGTAGCCTGGTCGTTATTCGAACCGTTTTTCTCAACCTGCTACTGCACATCTTGCGAGGCGGTTTCATAGGCACGTCTTGTCGAAGTAGAGATCGTGTCCCCTTATCACGGGATACTCATCAATACGGGTGTGGGTAACCCAACCGCGCCATCAACACGACGCTTGGGGAATAAGCAAGTTTCCAGGGCAAGTGGGGAGGCGCATGGTTTCTACCGCCTTTATAAGGAGATAAGGATTCCCCTTTTTCACCCACGCCTTCTTCTTCCTCTACACATCCATTCCGTTTCCTCCGTTGTGCGGTACGCCAGGCCACATTTCCATCGCCTGTTCCATCCAAGCCCTCCCGATGAACACGACCACGCATTCTGTTCCGACCCAGCTGGTTGGCTCCCACGCGTTCCGTTGCCTCCCGATGAACACGACGCATTCCGTTGCCTCCCCATGAACACGACGCATTCCGTTGCCTGTTTCTCCGTTCCGACCCAGGCATGTACACGAGCCCTGCCCGTACATATGCGCGAGTAGGCGTTCGAGACCCCGCCCGTATGTACACATACGTGGCCGTATTTTCTTTCTTGCACCGTGACCGTTGTTCGTACGTGTACATGCTACGTGCGCGCCTCGATTACGACATGTACGTGCCTCTACTACGACACGTGCGCACCTCTACTACGTCACGTTCGCGACCAGAATGACAACACTATGTATGCTTCGACCAGGTGGGTCCCGACTGTCAGGCATTTCCTTGCGTGCTAAGATGTAGCTGGTGGGTCCCAGCAGTCAGGGGGGTGAATCGTTTTTTTTTCGGACGCACTTCCTTGTGTGCGAAGATGTAGCTGGTGGGTCCCAGCAGTTAGGGGGAAATGTTTTTTTCATGAAATACGGTGGTCCATCCGGTGGGTCCCCGCTGTCAGGTGGAGGAATAATTATTTTGCGCGTAATAAGGAGGCACTTCTTTGCTGTGGCCGTGGACCTAGCTATCAGCCTCTCCGCGTACAGTCCACGTCCGATGGAAGCCGTTCCTTGACCACGTTGACCACACCGCGCCGAGAGCATCAGGGCAGTGGACGACAGCGAGGCCTAGGAAGGGGACGACGCGGAGCCGGGGAAGACGCGACAGCGGATGCCCACGCGTACAGGAGTACGAGGGTTCACTGGTTCACTGCGGTGTGAGGCTGCCGTCGTGGCAGAATAACAGGGGGTGTGGGTGAGTAGAGGGATGGCCTGGCCAGCGGTGGGAGTAGTAGGCGGCGGTGAGGCCTCCGCCGCATCGCAACCGGCCATGGGAGGCAGGAGCACGAGGCACGACCCGTGCTAATTTGGGCGGCTGGAGCAAGAAGACCAGAGGTTGAAGAAGCACTACGGTCGTTGGATGGACATCGTACGGTCATTGGAGCTAGAATCGTGCATATTGACTAAGTTGACAAAGCCCTCTATCCCCGTCAACTTAGTAGGCCAACAAGTCAGCCCGCCACTATACTGGGTCCCAGCTAACAGGGGGAGTATTCGTTTTTTTGTGCGTAATAAGGAGGCATTTCCTTGCGTGCAAAGATATAGCTGGTGGGTCCGAGCTGTCAGCGGCGGTAATGTTTTTTTCGCGAAATACAGAGGCCCTTTCGGTGGGTCCCTGATTTCAGGTGGAGGAATCATTATTTTGCACGTAATAAGGAGGCATTTCCCTGCGTGCGGCCGTGGACCCAGCTGTCGGCCTCTCCACGTATAGTCCACTTCAGATGCATGTCGGTCGTTGACCATGTTGACCAGGCTGCGCCGAGAGCACCAGGGCAGTGGACGACGGCGAGGCCTAGGAATGGAACGACACGGAGGCAGGAAAGACTTGGCAGTTGTTTCCCATGCGGAGGGGAGTACGACTGTACGAGGGTTTACTGGTTCGTCTGCCGTCGCCGGAGAATAACAGCAGGTGTGGGTGAGTATAGGGATGGCTAGGCCAGCGATGGGAGTACGGTGGGGCGGTGAGGCCTGCGTGGCAGCACAGCCGGCCATGGGGAGGAGGGAGCAGGCAGTCCCACCGGCGCTTGTTTGAGCGACTCGAGCAGGAAGAGCACAGATTGAAGAAGCACGACGGCCGTTCGATGGACATCCAACAGTCACTGCTTGTGCGTCAACCTTTTTTGTTAGGAAAGCTTCAAATCTGTGGAAACCAGCATACAACCCATCTGTCATTATTTCTAATAACTAGCGGGTCATCCCGCGCATTTACGCAGCTAGAATTTTATTATATACTCCCTCCATTTTAAAATATAAGGTATATTAGTTTTCAAAAAGTCAAATGCGTGCTTATTTGACCATGTACGTACAAAAAATGCATCAACATCTACAATACCAAATTTGTATCATTAGATCCATCATGTCAAGTATTTTCATATTGTATTTATTTTGTATTGTAGATGTTGATATTTTATTTGATAATCTTGGTCAAACATACATAAATATGACTTGTACAAAAATCAATACACCTTATATTCTAAAATGGAGGGATTATTGTTTATTCTTTCCACAACCATGTGTTGG
This sequence comes from Triticum dicoccoides, assembly GCF_002162155.2. Lineage (NCBI taxonomy): Eukaryota > Viridiplantae > Streptophyta > Magnoliopsida > Poales > Poaceae > Triticum > Triticum dicoccoides. The sequence goes on along the minus strand of NC_041391.1, from coordinate 166,953,919 downwards.
CCTTTTAGCATTTGCTTTTATGTGTGCGGAAACCAACATAGTATCATCGAATTATCATTAGTTACTTGCTACTAAAATTATTTGTACAATAATGGGTCATAGAATATGTTATGTTAATACAAACTTGTTATGAAATATGATAATATGGAAAGAAAACACTTATTTATTGCTATTATTGCACGCATTGAGGGCTACCTAGGTGTAGTTACATTATTTAAGTATATATGCACATTGTTTATTTCACTATATACTTTTGTTGGACATCCTTTCCTTATTACCCGTCAAGTTTTTTGTCTAATTTCTCGCGCGATTGATATCATCCACCCTGTCGCAAATATATAGATTTGCCCAATTAATAATAGTATCCATGCAGAAACTATTTAGGGAAAGAAAAGGTCCTTATATAAATTAACAAAAATGTTTGATATATAGTACCAAATGAATTTTTTTTGAAAATGTGCATATATTCATGCTTCAAGCATGTGTAAATTCGCATAAAATAAATATTATGTTTATGATTCATTTTTTAGTGCTTTGTAGAAAACAAACTTGTTGTCATGAAAACTTATGCTTAAAACCTAGCACAAATCTCGTAGGTTTTCATGGAAATTTACACGCACACAGAAAAGAAACGTGACTAAATGTTTTCGGAAGTTTTGACATTTCAAAATATATTGTTACAGTGGTACAGTGACTAAATGCTTATCCACTATTCACATTTTACCACTTTTGACACGGAGGCAAAAGATACCTAAAAGAGAAGAGAAGAGAAGACCAATGCGACCCGTAGAAAATATAATCACGTCCGGTGCGCTGCAGTACTACGCAATGACTCCTTTGCTCCGGATCCCGTTGGAGTGGGTGGCGATGCACCTGCCGGCGTCCGATGCTCCCATCTTGGCGCATGCGATCCTTGCTGGCCCACTTTGAGACACAGCCAAGCTGCTGCAGCTGGCACTCGGCTACTCGCGTTTCTCATTGCAACCTGCTACTCCTCCAGCTCTACCACGCACTGCCACATCAGCTGAGTTTCACGTCCGGACGCTAGCCACCATAGCCAGCTCGCTTTGCAGCTGCACGATGGATGGCCCCTCGCTCACTTGTTGTCATTTGCCCCCTGCGAGCGCCCATGCTCCCATCGGACTCTTCGTTTTTATCTACCACCATCACGCTCCTCCTGCCCTGACGGTGCTTGTGGTAATCGTTGTTGATCTTGTGGAAGCGATTGCTATCCGAGTCGGTGCACCCGCAATCCTGTCAAAGCCGGCCGTGCTTTAGCAGGAGTTTCTCTGTTTCCACGGTGACGATGGTGTGGAGTTCGCTGGACAGAGTCTCACCGATGTCGAGGAGCATGCTGGTTCGACAGCGGCGGCGAGGGCATTGAGGCGGAAGGAAATCATGGAAAGTGGTTGCCCATTGCAAGCTGCGAGGTGATGACGTCGGTGTTAGCCTCTGGCAGGGTGTCGTCGCTGAGGTTGTGGTGCGTCGGGATTGTTGGCCTCATTAGATTTTCACTTCTCAGTGAGGATCATGGCCTTCTTCCACAACACTACAATTGGGTCTTCGTTGCCCTTTCGTTGCTCCTGTCGTCGACATCTTCTCTGGAACGCCGATGGGGTTCTTTTTCAGTTCGGTGGAGGTGGACACCTTCCGCCACGATGCGGACGTCGGCAGCGCTGCCTGTTCCCATGGGATCGCGGGTGCTCTTCGTGGAGGGGAGTCCGTATCTTTTATGTACATTACGATGGAAACTCTTTTTTTTCAAGAAAAAATGTATCTTTTCCTAAAGTACGTTATGAAGGAAACTCTTCTATTTTTCCTTTTATTACTTCTTTTCTATTCCGTTCGGTCTTCCCTGTTGCACATATATTTGTATGTGTCATGGCACGTAATAGTAGTCTTGCGTAACTTTCAGATCTTTTTTCGTTTGTATGTTACGTAAAACCTTTAAATCTCGGCCATTATTATCCTAATCTAATGGACGAAATAATTTAGTATATGTGGACGAATGTGATGGCTTGTTTGACTTCTATTTTATGTATATAATAAATAGATTTACAACCCATTTGCTAATTCTTAACTTTTTTGGAGCCCATATTTTTTTTGTTAGCATTACAGCCCATATTGTGGCCACGGTTAAATTTTTTTACGAAATTTTGCATATTTTGGTGCGGTCCGAACTGTTTTTAATCCCGAATTTTCGACTCACATTCAAACTCATTTTAAAAATAAATGTATATCAATATAAAATCCAACAAATTCTCCACACATAAAAATTAATGTAATTTAAAATCTCGAAATAAAAAAAGGTATTTAAAACTAATTGTCGGTTTGATGTGTTTTAAAAATGTACAACCCATTTCTCATTACCGATGGGCCATTTTCTCGGCCAGCCGAATGAAAGCTCTCCTCGTCTTGAAAGATTTGCAGCCCAACAGGCCTGACAAAGCGACTTACTTGGCAAATCACAAAAAAACTTGGCTGTGGCCATGGACCCAGTTGTCAGCCTCTCCACGTACAGTACTCTTTCGATGGAATGTCGTTGACCACATTGACCATGCCACGCCGAGAGCACCAAGGCGGTGGACGACGGCGAGGCCTAAGAAGGGGACGACGCGGAGCCGGGGAAGACGCGACAGTGGATGCCCACGTGGAGAGGAGTACGAGGGTTCACTAGTTCGGCTGCGGTGTGAGGCTGCCGTCGCCGCAGGGCCTGGCTAGCGGTGGGAGTAGTAGGGGGCGATGAGGCTTGAACGGCAGCACAGCCGGCCACTGGAGGCAGGAGCAGGAGGTCTCCCCGGCGCTGGTTTGGGCGGCTGGTGCAAGAAGGACAGCGATTGAAGAAGCAGAAGGACCGTTCAATTGAAATCCAACGGTTACTGCTGCTAGAATCGTTTGTTGACTAAGTTGACAAGCCCTGCGTACGCGTCAACTTAGTAGGCCCATAGGTCAGCCTCCCAACCGGTGCGCCCCAGATGTCAGTGGGAGGAATCTTTTTTTCCGTGCAATAAGGAGGCAGTTGATTGCGTGTGGCCAGGCCAGTGGAGGGAGTAGGGTGGGCCGGGGAAGCCTGCACGGCATCACAGCGGGCCACAAGAGGAGGGAGTAGGCAGTCCCGCCGGCGCTAGTTTAGGCGGCTGGAGCAGGAAGATCAGAGATTGAAGAAGCACGTCGGCCGTTGGATGGACATCCAACAGTCACTGCTGCTAGAATCGTGTGTTCACTGACAAAGCCTTGCGTAAACAAGTCAGCCTCGAAATATGTGGTGTGTACATCCCATTTGCTATTATTTTTATAATTTTTACTCATTTTCTAATTCATATGGAATTTATTGCAACCCATTTTCCATTTTTAGAATTGTTGGCCATTTTCTGGTCAGTATCAGGGTCAAAAAATTAACTAAACATGTGGGAAATTTTGAAAACTCGCAAATTTTTGTTGGGGAACGAAATATTCTTAATCCAAATTAATAGCCATACTAAAACAAATTTAAAAATAAATTAGTACTATGTCATGTTAAATCCAATGAAATACGTATAAGATATTAGTGAAGAACAAAAACAAAAAAAGAAACTAATATCCCATTTGCTATATTTTTTTTGGAATTTTCAACCCCTTTTGATATTACTTTTAACAGACATTGACCATACTCTTTGGCCAGGACGGAATGCATCCCTCCTCGCCTTGAAAGATTTACAGCCGAGTAATTCGGAGAAAATAAATAGGCCTAGCTTGGGTATTCTTCAAAAAGAAATACTGGGCTACCTATTTTCCCAAAGAACTGGTGCATGAGCATTTAGCTTTATTTATTTATTTACTTATTTATGTTTAGGGGACCATGAGCATGTACCTCGGCCGGATTCATGTGAGAGCCTCCCTTCCAGTTAATTATGGGCTTCTCTATTGGGCCTTCATCAGTGGGCTGCATGTTATCAACAAGTGGAAAATGTGTTCCGTACGAAAAATAGTATGAGCTACGTACGGTACGGGACACTAAAGGATCGGACCGTGCAACGAATTCCAAAACATTGTGTTTGTCGTTCTAACAAACATTTATTCAACCAACAGATGAAATATACTACTGATTGTACATTGAAAACAGCAGCAGCAGCAACCAGGGCCGGGGGTGCAACAGAAGCAGTAAGCAGGCCAGAATAGTGAAGACGCAACTCTCTCTTCCAAACCAAACATCAGCCATCATTACAAAAGGGCTACCAAAAAAGAACAAGTGTATGCATCAAACTAAATAAAGATCCTACTACACAAGTGTATGCATCTAACTAACTGGCTCAGTTAGACGTTACTATTTATTAAGCTGTGGAGATTGGCTGACGGCTTGAACCAGATGGGTGCCTAACGGGGGAAACTCCAGCCAGCAGGTCGAAGTCTGATACTTGCGACCCTCTCTCCTACTTTGGGCTGCAGAGCGTGGCGGCACATATCAGGGTATGGTACATGCAGAGACGCATGGTATGCTGTGTACACACAGTTTTGCCTAATGAACGAAACCGCACTGCCATCATGATCCTTGCCATCGGTTATCTCCTGATTAATTGGATAATTCAGTCTGACAAACAGAGAGCATGTACGAAGGCTACTTACCAGCCTCCAGTCCAAAATTCCTGAAGGCCCAGAGAAGCTGGGATCCTGCTCAAAGACCTTGCAGTGACTGTGATTGTATTCCGCAAAACAACACGTCTGGTACATGCGAACGATCATCAATCTTTCGCCGTCGTCTGATCGAGCCAGGAACCACCTGCAACTGCCATGCCACTTTTCTTTGAAAGGTTCTGGGATTTGGAAGGGTAGGGACACCAGGCGTCCTACAACATCATATCAAATTGGAGTCAAATAAAAAAGGGCTCTTGATTTAGTCAATCTTAAGAACAACATGTTATGAGCATGAATATTTTTTCAGTAAATTTTGACAGTAATATAAGCAAGCCATCATGATATCATAGGAAAGTAACATACTGCTGTAACAGCCGTTTGTAGTGATGACTGGAGTAGGCCAGCAATACGTCCAGCCATAGAAGGAGTCGACAACGTAAATGAAGCCCTTGTGTTCAATGGCATCAGAGAACCATGGAGGATGTATGATCCTGCGATGGACGTGCAGATTTATCCACTTACCGCGGTGACCTGTCAGATAGGCGAGACCGCGGTTGAAGAACGCAATTAGCCTGAAGTCTTTATAATTCACAGATCTTGTGGGCACTTGGCAGATTACAACCTTGAGCAAATCAAACTTGGTATCATGTTGGCTACTATAAGATTCTGAGTATTCTGGGCCGCGGTGCCAAAGCAGTGCAATGTTAATCGAAGGAAGGGGGATCAATCACCGGGTGTAGACCTCCACGAGCATCCAACTGCCGCGACCGTCGACGAGCACCATCCAAGACGTGTTCATGCCGACCCAGTACATACCGTTAATGTAGTTGAGGCTGACGGGGATCGGATCGCAGTCAAGGGGGTTGATGCTCGCCACCATACGATCGTTATGCTGTGTGACACGCCGTTTCTGAAGATCAGGCGGCATTAGCAAGCAAGGAGCTGGCTTAAAAAGCTCTGGCCTGAGGGCTTTGAGTAAATGGTATAGCCCCGACGAGCACGTGGCGAGCGGCATGGCACTGAGATTGTCCACACGCGAAACAATGAGCTTGATTACCTTTGTGGGGGAGCGAATTCCAGCCACTCTTTCGGTGGACGTTGCTCGGTTCTACCATTGTTAGTGCTTGAGTTTCGGACAAGGGGGTGAGGCGCCTTAGCAGGGATGGAAGATTGGTCGAGATTATGTGCAGACAAAGATGGAGAAGCGAATATGTGCTGCGGGAAGTGGACAGGTGATGATGACTACAACACGCCACTTGACTTATGAGACACATACCAGCAGCGTAGGGTCATGTCGATGCCAGACAACTTACTTGAGTGATCACAGTACTGGTACTCCCTACAGTACCTACTATAGTACTATGCCCTAACTTGCTTGAGTAGAGTAGAGTAGGACTCTGCTCTACTACTAGCACCAGAGGAGTAGTATATTCTAATCTAAAATAGTTACAAACTTCAATGCCCGAGCGTGGAACGACTACGAACAGTTCTCAAAGACCGTGTCTACATGGTGTTTGGACTTATATGCAAAACAAATAGCAAGATGCCCGTGCATTGCACGACACACCATCATCACCAACTCGGTTTTTTCTCTACTCCTACTCCTATAAAAGACTCAGTTGGTGATGATGGAGGCGAGGAGGCGTGTTCAGCCGGGCGTGCAGCGGACGGTGCATCACTATTCGATTTGTTATAAAAAACAAAGAAGAGTAGTAGAGATAGAGACATAGGGAGAGCACAAGGTTGTGGGAGATAAGGATGAACGAGGCAAGGCCTTATCTGTAAATGTGGAGAGAGGTGCGGGTATATTTTGTAAAATTGTCATAGTTGGCTTTCTATCCGTCAGATATAGATCGGATGGTCTATATTACAAGATGGCAGGCATACAATCATCACCAACTCGGTTTTCTATAAGAGTAGATATAGATAGATAGAGACTAGGGAGTACTAGCAAGGACACCATCTACTGCTTTCTGTACTACTCCTGCGCTCCATTCGGCGGCCGCAACGTCCCCTACAACCACTCCCTCCCGCGCTACATTCGGCAGGCACTGTTGAAATTTGGGGAGCACACTATCGCGACTGCTGGCAGCCACGACTTCACCGATGACGACTTCTTCCCCGACCTTGGCAACCTCTTCCTCAACGACATGGGCGACAACCTCAATGCCAACGGTGCTGCTCCCGTTGCACCGTATGTGTTTCTGTCCTTCCTGTTCGAAATCGTGGTAGAATTCATGTTTCTACTCTGTATCCTACTACTATGCTAGTCCACATGATTAGTTTCATCTCTGTTATAGCCGTCATGATTTATTTTGTGCTTATTCGGATTAAATCTCATTGTAACTTGTTCATATATTCAACTGGCGCAACGTCCCCTACAGCCACTCCCGTTTCATGGACGACCTGGTCGATGCCTCCAAGGATCCCTTCGTCCACTGCTATGAGTGCCCGATGCCGTTTTGTGGCTCCCCGGCGGACATGGTGCATCACCTCACGGATGCGTGCAGTGGTCACTGCTGGCCCTTGGCGGAGAACATCAAGTACGAGACATGCTACCCGCTCACCATGCCGGAGTCGCTGGAGGATCACCGCCGCCTGCTAGTCTCGTAGGAGGACGACATCGTCTTCCTCTTGATCGTGGGCACCGGCGAGGCTCGCGCAGGCCGCCACCCCGTCTCTGTAATGTGCGTCAGGGGCGACGCCGCTGACACTGACACTGACACGAGGCCTATGTACGGGTGCGTGGTCGGTGTTACTACCCCTCCGGGTCGCGTGGGCGGCGACACCGGCCTCATCGAACGGACTTGGACTCCGGGGAGCTGGGACTATCCCGCCAATGTGGACTTGGAAAACCCATGGCATCCTTTACCCGCCGACGCGGTGCACGGGGACTCCAAGGAGGTTCACCTGGACATATGCATTATCAAGTTAAATGTTGATCATTAGTCTTCGCTCAATGTAATCCACTGTCTAAGCATGTGGAGACTTCCATGCAGGATCTTGCTCTATTGGAGTATCGCGCATGAATAAAAGTGTATCTGTTTATGGTTTAGTCTAGAATCTTCCATGTATGAATTTTTACTACAGTACTGGTGAAAGACTTACGATGAACCATTTCTTACATCTCCTCTGCCCCCTTGCAAGTCATCCTGATTTAATCCCTCTATCTAGGTGTATAAGGGCATGGTTAATATTACTTAATAGTATAGCCAACTGTTGACTATAAGAAAGTGCCATGTCATCTGTAGCCAACATGTATAACAATCGATACTCAAAAACTAATTCTTAAAGATCATTTCTTGCAAAGCACAATAAGTGTTATTTCTTCACAAGTTTTGGATGCAGGTTGAACAGTTGAACGCTTTTGTTTGCAAAAGATACCTTTTTATCTATTTCACCCGAATGTTTGTGAGCTCTAGAGATGAAATAATATCCAAAGAAACCTATCGATACCCATTACACATGAGATGACCCCCATATCCTTTGTCAAAATAAACAACTCCCCGATCAATGCATTTCACTCTTCGGTGCAACGCACGGGCACCTTACTACTATAGATTAGTACGACCAAAAATTGAACTAATATTATATATAGTATGATAAATGCTGATGCATGTCACCTAAAATTATATCATTCAAAACTATGTTCAAATACGAATCCAACGATATAGTTTTTGTTGACATGCACTAACATTTTGTTAGTTAAATATTTAGTCAAATTCAATGGGGGACTAATAAACCACGACCGATGTAGTACAAGTGTAGAGGGCGGTGCTGCACGGGAGTCTCACCTCTCACCCCACTCGTGGCGCGGTAGCATAGTCGTCTTATCATAAAACCCAACCACTCCCAGTAATAAGTGGCCTGGTAAAATAAACGGACAAGCAACCATCACATCCCTCCGTCTTTTTTGCATTTCATCTCTCTACATTTACTTTCTCCGGTTCATCTCGCACACTCGATTCCTAGCTACTACTCCTAGGGCCAGTTCTTTTGGCGGCTTCCCCAACTTTTCCCACAAGACTAGTCACAGTGGAGAGTAACAATAAGGCGCCTCACTCATTTATTTGGGCTTCTAAACTACTACTCCGTCCTGGTTTATTCCTCACCATTGTAATTTGTGCTAAATTTTGACCAAAGATTTAACTGATAAAATGTTACTCCCTCCGTCTAGGTGTGTAAGTCATCTTACGAAAACCAAATAATCCCAAAACACTTAGGCGCCGTGCATTAACTTCTACCTCGTTTCTTGTTTCTTCACATATCAACCAATAAGAGATAAAGAGTGTGCATGCTTTTAATGACTTGAGATATCAAACACGACATGCAGTGGTTAGTTCATTGCATGCAATACTATTAATTAGCAAATAAACATTAACGTTTCTCGTTTTCTCCTCCTCCTTGGTCACGGTGCACAACCTAAGATGACTTACTCACCTAGACGGATGGAGTAGTGCATGTGACATGCACTAACATTTCATTAGTTAAATTTATGATCAAAATTTGACACAGATTACAATGGGGACCAATAAACCAGGGTGGAGGTAGTAGTTATGGGATTACTAACCTAGAAGCCTAAAAGAAGTGGCCCCTGGTACTCCTACTAGTAGTAGTACTCAAGTTGGCATTCCAATTGCACGAGACAACTTGTTAGGCAAAAAATTCGATACAGGGTGTAGGAAGCGGTTTGGGGATTTGCATGCCTTTCCAACTAGTGAGATACTCCGTACAAAGTACGACAGAGAAATAACCACAAAGAAGGAAGCTAAAAGTGAACAATCAAACGAGCATTTTTGCTTTTGTTTTGCATTGAATCGTTTCACAAGCTTGACTAGTGCTGTTTTTCTACTTTTACAAAAACCGCATCGTAATGTTAAAACGTGCATTTGCACGTACATAAGTAATAGTAGTACTCCCTCCGTCTAGGTGTACAAGACTTCCCTCCTTCTTGGTCACGGTGCACAAGCAAAGACGACTTATTGACCTGGACGGAGGGAGTAGCACAGTCTGCAAGCATATATCAAGAGAGACGTGTAGTCCGATAGTATATAGTAAAGTTTGTGCTATATGCACGTACTTGCAAAATGCGTACGAATACACAAGGTTTACAAACTTTCCCTTTTACATACTTAATTAAGGATGCTAAAAATTCATGAACGTTCGGGATTTATCATTGCGTCCCAAAACTAATGAGATCGCCTTACGAAACAAAAATTATACTCCTCCTAAAAGCCACGGCGCTTGCAGGAGAGCTTGCGGCGCGCCATGAGTGCCCTGGTGCGCGGCCATTTCCCAGCGCACCGACACAACGCCTGTTCCTCAGCCTCGCAACTCGTGAGGTGCTAATTGGCGGCTTGCCGGCGGGCGAGCGCGATCTCACCGGTGTGGTGATCCGGCGCCAACAGGTACTCCTCCTCGCTGGAAGCGTGCACCCGGTCCACGTACCGCCAAGCGTAGATGAGGCGCTTGGGCCCGACTGCACTCAGGGCGTCGGCACGGGCATCCTCCGCCACCCTCACGGCCCTTGCACGAGCCTTCTGCCAAAGAGCCAATTGCCTAACTCCCTGGGACGTGACATAGGCCTCCCAGGCAGCTTGTTCCGCGGTGCTCTTCTCTTCCTCGACCTTCTTCTCCGCCTCTATTTTGGCGCGCTCTGCTGGAGGCAAAGCCTCCCACAAGGCAACATCCATTTCTTTCCAAAGCTCCTCAAGGCTGGGGGGCTCGGCGGGCGACGCGGCGTTCTCCTCATAGCAGGGAGCCGACGCGTCCTCCGACGCGCGTGCTGGCGAGATTGGGAACGCCGACGCATCCACCTCGACGTGTCGCGGCGAGGAGCAGAACACCGACGCGTCCTCCTCGACTAGTGGCAGTGAGGAGCGGAACACCGACGTGTCCTCCTTGACTAGTGGCAGCAAGGAACGGAATAGCAATGCATCGCGTAGCGGCGAGGAGTGGAACACCGACGCGTCCTCCTCGACTAGTGGCGACGAGGAACGAAGCAGCGATGCGTGACCGTCTGCGCGGTGCAGCGAGGGGCTCCTAGGGCTTGGGAGGGGCGATGCCATGGTGGTCGACGTGAGAGGTAGGGGGAGGATATAGCGATGAACATGAACGCGAGGGGGAGGAGATAGCGATGTTATGGGAGGCACAATATTTATAGCGAGCAATGGCACACCTATGTAAGATATGGACTGAGCTGCACTGACTTAACTGCAGGTCCAGTTGCGTCATTGACATGTGGGCCAGTCCCCCGTTGGGCCCATATGTCAGTGACCCAATGCACCTGAACTTAAGTAAAAGCTACGTGGGCATATTTGTTGGAGTAAATTACGGGGGAGCAAAGGGGTGGAAATATTGCTAGTCACAACGGATTGGACGAGCATGGGGGGAGGAGAGTCATGCATGAAGATTTTTTCACACGGGGTGGAGTGGTGGGACCGTCGGAGGGAGAAGGAGAGTTTGGCAGGCATATTGTTTTCACACATGGAGAGGAAAAGATTTGAAGAAGAACGAGCTTCCTACAGGTATGGGGAATGATGCATAATAATTCATCTTGCATGCCGGGCTAGGTATAGTCTCAAGTCATTAAAAACATACACGCCCCACACATGTTCATATTTCAAGGTGCACTGAATTATTGCATGCGATGATTAATGCACACGGGAATAGCAAACGTGCTGACGTGGCAAAGAATTAAAGAAGAGAGGGGGGGGGTTAGAGTAACTAGTGTTCATGCATGCATTGGTAAACACATTTTTTTGTGAAGAACGACAACATTAGTTGAGTACTTTTGCAGACTTCAAAAACTATTCCGCCACCTCTACTATCTTTCTAAGAGTAGGTGAAATTTTTGAAACGAGCCCTTTAAACTAGAAGGGAGGTAGTGGTACTCTAATAGCTAACCTTGTTGTGATGACAAGATAGGACATGGCACACACCTGGACGGAGGAACTAGCCTGCATTGTGCATTTAAGTTTTGTCCGAAGTCAATTGTCACGCCCAATATGCGATATTATCCTAAAGAGACTCGAAGGTCCCACCAAGGATAGAACCGCATATTGAAACGCTTTTTCAAGGAGGATATCATTACATCAACATTACATAATAGATGGGGATACATACATAAGGCATACAATGCCACTCGAATACAACATCACAATACATAAGAGCATCATCCGACTACGGATGAAACACAAATAGAAACTCAAACGACATCCACCCTGCTAGCCCAGGCTGCCGACCTGGAACCCATCCCCTGATTGAAGAAGAAGCAGAAGAAGAACTCCAAGACAAGCAAACATCGCTCTCGCGTCATGATCATCACAAAACCTGTACCTGCAACTGTTGTTGTAGTAATCTGTGAGCCACGAGGACTCAGCAATCCCATTACCATGGGTATCAAGACTAGCAAAGCTTAATGGGAAAGGAAGGGGTAAAGTGGTGAGGTTGCAGCAGCGACTAAGCATATATGGTGGCTAACATACGCAAATAAGAGCGAGAACAGAGCAAATGGAATGGTCGTGAAGCTAGCATTGATCAAGAAGTGATCCTGAACTCCTACTTACGTCAAGCATAACCCAAAAACCGTGTTCACTTCCCGGACTCCGCCGAGAAGAGACCATCACGGCTACACACGCGGTTGATGCGTTTTAATTCGGATCTGGTGTCAAGTTATCTACAACCGGACATTAACAAATTCCCATCTGCCTATAACCGCAGGCACGGCTTTCGAAAGATTATACCCTGCAGGGGTATCCCAACTTAGCCCATGATAAGCTCTCGCGATCAACGAAGGATATACCTTCTCCCAGGAAGACCCGATCAGACTCGGAATCCCGGTTTACAAGACATTTCGACAATGGTAAAACAAGACCAGCAAGACCGCCCGATGCGCCGACAATCCCGATAGGAGCTGCACATATCTCGTTCTTAGGGCAACACCGGATGAGCAATCCGTACAACTAAAACCAGACCTCAAGTTTCCCTGAGGGGGCGCTGCAAAGGGCTCTAGTTCGGACCAACACTTAGACAAGCACTGGGCCGGGGGGGCTA
>NC_041391.1:166901056-166940782 GCF_002162155.2 Triticum dicoccoides | reverse complement strand
AATGGTAAAACAAGACCAGCAAGACCGCCCGATGCGCCGACAATCCCGATAGGAGCTGCACATATCTCGTTCTTAGGGCAACACCGGATGAGCAATCCGTACAACTAAAACCAGACCTCAAGTTTCCCTGAGGGGGCGCTGCAAAGGGCTCTAGTTCGGACCAACACTTAGACAAGCACTGGCCCGGGGGGGGGGGGTTATAATAAAGATGACCCTCGAGAGAGCGACTCCCATGGGAAAAGTAGGTGGTGGTGAGGCAAATGGTAAAACCAATGTTGGGCCTTGCTGGAGGAGTTTTATTCAAAGCGAACTTTCAAGGGGGTCCCATAAATCACCCAACAGCGTAAGGAACGTAAAATCCGGGAACATAACACCGGTATGACGGAAACTAGGGCGGCAAGAGTGGAACAAAACACTAGGCATAAGGCCGAGTCTTCCACCCTTTACCAAGTATATAGATGCATTAATAATATAAGAGATATTGTGATATCCCAACCAAAATCCTGTCCACCATGGAGAAATCTTCAACTTCACCTGCAACTAGCAACGCTATAAGAGGGGCTGAGCAAAAGTGGTAACATAGCCAAACAACGGTTTGCATAGGAAGGTGTCAAAGGTTAGAGGTTCATGGCAATATGGGAGGCTTGAAGAGCAAAAGACAGGTAGCATAGCAAAGCGATAGAATGAAGCAACTAGCATAGCAATGATAGTATTGAGATCCAGGGTAGCGGTCATCTTGCCTGAAATCCCGCAAGGAAGAAGAACGAGTCCATGAAGAAGACGAACGGGAGTAGTCGAATGAATCCTCTCAATCGCAACATTACCGGAACTAAGAAGCAACACCGGAAAGAAACAAACAACATGGTAAATGCACAAGCATAAACATGACATGATTCACAAACAAGTATGATGCACGTCCGGTTTAATGAGGCATGACATGGCAAAGTGCAACAGACAATATTACAAGTTAAGTGGAGCTCAATATGCAACAAGTTGCATATTGATGAAACACCACAAGCAATTATTTAGTTGATCTTGTTTAAGCTACCAAACAATATTAAATGTTGCTAAACATGGCAAGAGGTGAAGCATATGGAAACTAACTATTTAGGCAAATTTAAATGAGGCCGAAACAACAAACAACAATTCCGGGAAAATCCTCATATGCAAATTATGAATTTGGTACTGTTCTGCCCTAAAACATATTTTAGAGTTGTTAAACATGCAAGATGAGTGCACCATATTAAACTAGGCATTTTTCCACCCCATTTACATATAAAGTTTATTTAAAACCGTGCTACGGTTATTTAATTATGAAATAAATCATTTTAACATGGCATATTAGCAAATTTAAACAAACAACAAGTTAAACATTTTAAACATGGATGAAAATAGAAGATTATGAAACTAGAAGAAATTCTAAGCATTTTACATATATAAAACATTTTAATCCGATGCACGGTTTGTGAGTTATTAAATGCATGAACTCTAGGGACTTTTCTGTAAAACATTAATTCCTGGACAATTAGACAAATTCGCAGTAGTGAAAAAAAAACACTACGGGCCGAATCTGCAGGCTGGACTGGGCTGCTCACCATGGGCCGAGGCCCAGTCGGTGGAGGAGGGCGCTGGCTGGGCCAGATCTGGAGTCCAGCAGGCCGGATCTGGAGCGGCTGGGCCTTGGAGGCTGCTGGGCTGAAGCGGGGAAGGGCAACGCGGTGGCCCAGGCATGCTGGCGGCGTGGTCAACGCGAGCGGGCGGGCGAGCTGTTGCTCTCGTTACTGCCGAACGAAGAACAGAAGCAGCAGCGGGTTCAGGCGATGCAGGAGATGAGCAGAGGCGTGATGCAGAGGCAGGGGACCCACGGGCTCGGCGGAACCGGGCAGTCCGAGGGGCGGGGAGGCGGTTCCCGGCGACGAGGAACTCCGGCGGGACAGACATGGCAGGGCGGCGGCGGGACTGAAGAATGGCGCGGCGAGAAGGAAGATGGGGATCGGCGCAGATCCAGCGCAGAGGTGGCCGGAGGCGGTCAACGAGGGGCACGAGGTCGAGCAGGCAGTCTCGTTCATGGCGTCCCCTGTTCCTGTGAATAAGAGAAGGAGAGAGCTGAGAGAGGGAACAGAGAGAGGGAAAGGAAGGAGAGGGAGGCGATGGGGAGCTGCAGCATGACCTGGCGGATTAGCACGGGGACGATGAAAGGAGGCGCTCGAGCGCCTGCGCACTGGCCCGAGGGCTCGAGGTGCTGGACAAGCACGGGAGCGGGGAACTTGGGGAAGAAGCTGGCTGCGGGCGCTGCTGGAGAGGTAGAGGCCGAGAGGATGTCTATTGCACTGGGACCTGTTGGATCGGTCGCCGGCGGGGACGAACTGCTTGTGATCCCCTCGGGATCGAGCAGAGGAGGCTCTGGTTGGTGGAATGGGTGGATCGGGAGGTATCCCGATGAGGGTGTGGCTGGTTGGGCAGGAAAGAAATCAAGGAGAGACAAACTGGCGACAGCGGCGGAGGGATTTGGAGGATGGGACAGCTCTCCTAGAAACTAGGGTTGATCTATTTATATAGCAAGTGGGGTAGGTTTAGGGGTATTTGGTTAGGGGCTATCCAGTCCGTCCGATCGAAATCGGGCGGTCGAGAAAAATAGGCTAGGGAAGCTCAAATAAGAAAATGGAGATGTTTTATAGATGTTTGGGGATGATCTGAATCCAACAGTGATGACGGAGCGGGTCAGGTCCGGGAAGGTTTCGGGCGCGCACGCGAGGGGGCTTGAGCACTTTACAGAGAGACTCCGGTTTAGGCAAGAGGGAAAACGAAGAATAAGGTTGGTCTCGGAACGGTCAACAAAAGCAAGGGGGGACGCGGGAACTACGAAAGGTAACGAGTTTTATGAAAAAAACATGCAAATGCAATGCACATGATGCCATGAGATGAAAATCCTGACATGACCAAAATGCAAAACAAAAGACAAAACCCCAACCACGAAGGAAATATCATATCGCGTCTCCGGAAAAGGCAAGAGTTGGAGTTACGAATATGGAAAGTTGTATCTGGGGCGTTACAACACTCCACCACTACAAGAGGATCTCGTCCCGAGATCTAGGATGGCACCGGAGGGAAAAGGAAGAGGAAGAGAAGAGGTAAAACTAAGTTGCTTCTTCGACAAACGAGTGAAACCATGAACCTTGAGATGTTGAGCAAAATGAAAGAAAGAAAACAACAAAGATGAACATAGTTGAAAACACTCCGTTGGAAAAGAGGAACAAGGGATACGACGAGTACCAAGAGGTTTAGTGATAAGATAGATATTGAAACCACTCCGGTTAAAACTAGATAGAGAAGGAATAAGATTGATATAATTTGGGCAGCACTCCGACTGAAAGAAGAAGGAGAACTTGATAAGATGAAAAGCACTTGAAGAGATGACACAACACTCTGGTTGAATGGATAAGCATGAAAAGAACACAATCCTCATAATTTGAGATGATGAGTGAAGAGAGCAACATCACCATGCCTCCGGAAGAACGAATAGAAGATATATCATTGGAATAACAGAATGGAGAAGAAAATGCCAACTTCTGCCACAGATGAGCTTGGAAAGCATCCTTGCAAAGAAGAATTGAACGGAGTTGTTGGAAAACCAACAACGAAAGGATATGATCCTCGTGGGCTTATGTAGACATCTCAAAACTTGAGGTGAAATTCTGCCACTACGGAACAAATAATATAATTGATAACACTGATGAGATGAAAAATTTCTTCCATCAAGATGGTAGAGAGATAACTTGAATCATTGATAAGCACCACAAAAGCAACAATCCTTAGGGAAGGCTTTAGTTGAAATATGACACAAGATAACTCCAACAATGAGGTTGATGGATTTAAAATACCTCATTCTTGACAACATGTGAATCATGAAACATGAATGGAAATTGCCAAGAATGATATAACACCACCTCAAAAGCTAAGGTAGAAAGAATTGCACTTCGAAAATGCAAGAAGAAGAATACTTGAACGCCTCAAAACAAAACATGTGTTGAGCACCATGTTTAATTTTGAGTATAGCTTGGCGGGTCATAACTTTGAGAGAAATCTTGAAGAACAATTGAAGAATGAAAAGAATCCTTGACGAACCATCATGTAGAGCCTCCATGAAGAACTCCGGTAAAAAAAGGATGGTAAAAAGAAAGAGAAGTTGAAAACACAAGGTGAAGCCTTGCAATGATTTAGATGGAGCTTCGCAACGAGATAATGCGGAAAACTTGGAACTTCAGAAAAGGAAAAAAATGAAACACTAGAACCGAGAATTACTTCCTGATGAGCAAACTCCGGAAGAAGGAATTAATCACTTGGATGAAACAAGAATAAGAATTATGTCATGCCTATCCTTCACCAATTTAAATTGCTGACAAGCAACGGATTTGGCATATTACTTATTCCCATTGAAAAAGGATTAAGAAAGATATAGCGCAAACTTGAGAAGGTATTGATGGAACCACCGATGGGATTTGGAAACAACGAATGAATTAATTTATACGATAAAAACGGAAGAGGAATGTTAAACGGACCACCGTAAGAATTGAAAATGAACATAGCAAAGGCACAATTCACTGGGAAGAATTGGAAAATGAATGAAGATACTTGAGGGGATTTTAGATACAAGTGAATGAAGAGATCATGAGCTTATTAGAGAATACTTGAATGATGCACCGGTTAGATTTGGAGAACAAGAGTTGAAGGTTGAGAATGAGTATTCAGAAATGATGGCATTCGAATTATCAAGAAAGGAAGCAACTCCTGAAATGCGTCGGATGGTCGAAAAGAATTCTCACAATGGAAAACAATTATGAGAGGATGACATAAGCTAGAACTATGAATCTTCAAGAGAACGGACAAAGATTTAAGAGAAATCCTTCTTCGGTCTTCACATGCTGAGAATGATGATGAGAATCACCAAAATTGTTGAGGCACTTCGGAACAAAAAAGAATAGAAATGATGAACAAACGATGAAAATATTTTGAAAGCGATCTTGGGGAAGGACATATGACTGATGATAATTCATTCTTACATCAAACTTCGAAAAGAATTCGGGAATAGCTCTGGGGAAATTAGAAGAGTCAGGTAAGATCCTGGGAAAGGACCTGTGGGTTAGGGCCCACTCAAAAGAAACACCGTCGAAAAATTACTTGAAAGGGAAAATGCACCGGTTGAATTAAATGGCTTGAATGAGATAACAATCTCCAAATAGCTTGAACGGATTAAGAATGGAAACACAAGTCTTCCAAGATATCTTCAACACTCTGGAACAAATGAATAGCGAGAAGTGAAAGATTAAGAGGTGCACCGGTATGAAAAAGCATTTGACACGAGGAAAAGAATATGATCAACACTGAAAGCTTGAAATTAATCCACCGGAGAAGAATACGAGAATGAAGAATGATGAACTTGAAGCTCCGTTAGTATCTTCGTGAGAATCACCGGATAAGAACATTGACGGAAAAGAATGGAGAAACTTCACATCCATAAGATGGATACTTGATTAAGATATCTGAATCCTTGAAGAAAAAGGGTGGGAGGGTGGGAAAACAAGGACAACTTGGGATGGATGAAACAAACACCATTGAGAAAACTTAGAATTGATCTCGCAAATATTGAAATGATCGGATCCACTTAAAGAGAAACACACCGGTTGGAAAGAATTGACATGACAATCTCGATGATCAAGAAGGGTTAGAATTCACATAGAAATATGAGAACACCGTTTAGGAAAGGTATGGAATCAATACTTGACATTGAAGCAACTCGAATACCAGAAATAAAACAAAACAGAGGATTGGCTTGCAAAATAAGCCGGAACAAATACATATGATAGAGATTTACCCAATCCCATATCATGCATCTGTCGGAAAGATATTCTAGGAGCTACTTGAATTCCCACCTATAAACTCCCGAAACTTTCTGGTTATGCAATTAGGTGTTGGGGATACAGGGGAAGCAATATATCTCACCCAAACTAACAATACCTACATCCAAGTTGTATCCATCCGTCAACACATAACCAAGAAACCTTCGGAAATCATGTACCTCAACCTTCGAAAAGCATCCGTTATACGAGTTATGGCAATACTCCCGAACTCCCCAGTACTGGGTGACGTCGAGGTTATCTCACCAACAACTGCATAAAATTTTCGATGTCGGCAAAACTCAGGTATTCCAGAACTGCAACGATAAAATTGTGACAACAACACCTCGGAGCTCAACTCCCCAGGTCAATGCCACATAATAGACAGGAGGCACCAAGAACAATGTTCTCGTCACAAAACCATCAGAACGATTCCAAGATACCCGCGTGATCCTAAAAAAAATTAGTGAAATTTGAGGAGAGGAAAGACAAAACATCTACGTCAGGAGACCTCACCAGAGCGACGAAGGGACTGGGGAGTAAAAAGAATCCTACTCTCCGATATATATAGTCCTAAGACTCAAAATAGTTTTCTTCTAGACTCAACAACGGCCAACAATCAAGGGGGCTCCTATGGTCGGTCGAGGCTCTGATACCAACTTGTCACGCCCAATATGCGATACTATCCTAAAGAGACTCGAAGGTCCCACCAAGGATAGAACCGCATACTGAAACGCTTTTGCAAGGTGGATATCATTACATCAACATTACATAATAGATGGGGATACATACATAAGGCATACAATGCCACTCGAATACAACATCACAATACATAAGAGCATCATCCGACTACGGATGAAACACAAAAAGAAACTCAAACGACATCCACCCTGCTAGCCCAGGCTGCCGACCTGGAACCTATCCCCTGATCGAAGAAGAAGCAGAAGAAGAACTCCAAGACAAGCAAACATCGCTCTCGCGTCATGATCATCGCAAAACCTGTACCTGCAACTGTTGTTGTAGTAATCTGTGAGCCACGAGGACTCAGCAATCCTATTACCATGGGTATCAAGACTAGCAAAGCTTAATGGGAAAGGAAGGGGTAAAGTGGTGAGGTTGCAGCAGCGACTAAGCATATATGGTGGCTAACATACGCAAATAAGAGCGAGAAGAGAGCAAATGGAACGATCATGAAGCTAGCATTGATCAAGAAGTGATCCTGAACTCCTACTCACGTCAAGCATAACCCAAAAACCGTGTTCACTTCCCGGACTCCGCCGAGAAGAGACCATCACGGCTACACACGCGGTTGATGCGTTTTAATTCGGATATGGTGTCAAGTTATCTACAACCAAACATTAACAAATTCCCATATGCCTATAACCGCAGGCACGGCTTTCGAAAGATTATACCCTGCAGGGGTGTCCCAACTTAGCCCATGATAAGCTCTCATGATCAACAAAGGATATACCTTCTCCCAGGAAGACCCGATCAGACTCGGAATCCCGGTTTACAAGACATTTCGACAATGGTAAAACAAGACCAGCAAGACCGCCCGATGCGCCGACAATCCCGATAGGAGCTGCACATATCTCGTTCTCCGGGCAACACCGGATGAGCAATCCGTACAACTAAAACCAGACCTCAAGTTTCCCTAAGGAAGGCGCTGCAAAGGGCTCTAGTTTGGACCAACACTTAGACAAGCACTGGCCCGGGGGTGCTATAATAAAGATGACCATCGAGAGAGCGACTCCCAAGGGAAAAGTAGGTGGTGGTGAGGCAAATGGTAAAACCAATGTTGGGCCTTGCTGGAGGAGTTTTATTCAAAGCGAACTGTCAAGGGGGTCCCATAAATCACCCAACTGCGTAAGGAATGCAAAATCCGGGAACATAACACCGGTATGACGGAAACTAGTGCGGCAAGAGTGGAACAAAACACCAGGCATAAGGCCGAGTCTTCCACCCTTTACCAAGTATATAGATGCATTAATAATATAAGAGATATTGTGATATCCCAACCAAAATCCTATCCACATGGAGAAATCTTCAACTTCACCTGCAACTAGCAACGCTATAAGAGGGGCTGAGCAAAAGCGGTAACATAGCCAAAC
This sequence comes from Triticum dicoccoides, assembly GCF_002162155.2. Classification (NCBI taxonomy): domain Eukaryota; kingdom Viridiplantae; phylum Streptophyta; class Magnoliopsida; order Poales; family Poaceae; genus Triticum; species Triticum dicoccoides. The sequence goes on along the minus strand of NC_041391.1, from coordinate 166,932,777 downwards.
AACGGTTTGCATAGGAAGGTGTCAAAGGTTAGAGGTTCATGGCAATATGGGAGGCTTGAAGAGCAAAAGACAGGTAGCGTAGCAAAGCGATAGAACGAAGCAACTAGAATAGCAATGATAGTAGTGAGATCCAGGGTAGCGGTCATCTTGCCTGAAATCCCGCAAGGAAGAAGAACGAGTCCATGAAGAAGACGAACGGGAGTAGTCGAATGAATCCTCTCAATCGCAACATTACCGGAACTAAGAAGCAACACCGGAAAGAAACAAACAACATGGTAAATGCACAAGCATAAACATGACATGATGCACAAACAAGTATGATGCATGTCCGGTTTAATGAGGCATGACATGGCAAAGTGCAACAAACAATACTACAAGTTAAGTGGAGCTCAATATGCAACGAGTTGCATATTGACGAAACACCACAAGCAATTATTTAGTTGATCTTGTTTAAGCTACCAAACAATATTAAATGTTGCTAAACATGGCAAGAGGTGAAGCATATGGAAACTAACTATTTAGGCAAATTTAAATGAGGCCGGAACAACAAACAACAATTCCAGGAAAATCCTCATATGCAAATTATGAATTTGGTACTGTTCTGCCCTAAAACATATTTTAGAGTTGTTAAACACGCAAGATGAGTGCACCATATTAAACTAGGCATTTTTCCACCCCATTTACATATAAAGTTTATTTAAAACCGTGCTAGGGTTATTTAGTTACGAAATAAATCATTTTAACATGGCATATTAGCAAATTTAAACAAACAGCAAGTTAAACATTTTAAACATGGATGAAAATAGCAGATTATGAAACTAGATGAAATTCTAAGCATTTTACATATGTAAAACATTTTAATCCGATGCACGGTTTGTGAGTTATTAAATGCATGAACTCTAGGGACTTTTCTGTAAAACATTAATTCCTGGACAATTAGACAAATTCGCAGCAGCGGAAAAAAACACTACGGGCCGAATCTGCAGGCTGGACTGGGCTGCTCACCATGGGCCGAGGCCCAGTCAGTGGAGGAGGGCGCTGGCTGGGCCAGATCTGGAGTCCAGCAGGCCGGATCTGGAGCGGCTGGGCCTTGGAGGCTGCTGGGCTGAAGCGGGGAAGGGCGACTCGGTGGCCCAGGCACGCTGGCGGCACGGTCAACGCGAGCGGGCGGGCGAGCTGTTGCTCTCGTTACTGCCGAACGAAGAACAGAAGCAGCGGCGGGTTCAGGCGATGCAGGAGATGAGCAGAGGCGTGATGCAGAGGCAGGGGACCCGCGGGCTTGGCGGAACTGGGCAGTCCGAGGGGCGGGGAGGCGGTTCCCGGTGACGAGGAACTCCGGCGGGACAGAGATGGCAGGGCGGCGGCGGGACTGAAGAACAGCGCGACGAGGAGGAAGATGGGGATCGGCGCAGATCCAGCGCAGAGGTGGCCAGAGGCGGTCAACGAGGGGCACGAGGTCGAGCAGGCAGCCTCGTTCATGGCGTCCCCTATTCCTGTGAATAAGAGAAGGAGGTAGCTGAGAGAGGGAACAGAGAGAGGGAAACGAAGGAGAGGGAGGCGACGGGGAGCTGCAGCATGACCTAGCGGATTAGCACGGGGACGATGAAAGGAGGCGCTCGAGCGCCTGTGCGCTGGACCGAGGGCTCGATGTGCTGGACACGCACGGGAGCGGGGAACTCGGGGAAGAAGCTGGCTGCCCGCGCTGCTGGAGAGGTGGAGGCCGAGAGGATCGGGTCTACTGCGTTGGGACCTGTTGGATCGGTCGCCGGTGGGGATGAACTGCTCGTGATCCCCTCGGGATCGAGCAGAGGAGGCTCTGGTTGGTGGAATGGGTGGATCGGGAGGGATCCCGATGAGGGTGTGGCTGGTTGGGCAGGAAAGAAATCGAGGAGAGACAAACTGGCGGCGGCGGCGGAGGGATTTGGAGGATGGGACAACTCTCCTAGAAACTAGGGTTGATCTATTTATATAGCAAGTGGGGTAGGTTTAGGGGTATTTGGTTAGGGGCTATCCAGTCCGTCCGATCGAAATCGGGCGGTCGAGAAAAACAGGCTAGGGAAGCTCAAATAAGAAAACGGAGATGTTTTATAGATGTTTGGGGATGATCTGAATCCAACAGTGATGACTGAGCGGGTCAGGTCCAGGCAGGTTTCGGGCGCGCACGCGAGGGGGCTTGAGCACTTTACAGAGAGACTCTGGTTTAGGCAAGAGGGAAAACGAAGAACAAGGTTGGTCTCGGAACGGTCAACAAAAGCAAGGGGGGACGCGGCAACTACGAACGGTAACGAGTTTTATGAAAAAAAAACATGCAATTGCAATGCACATGATGCCATGAGATGAAAATCCTGACATGACCAAAATGCAAAACAAAAGACAAAACCCCAACCACGAAGGAAATATCATATCGCATCTCCGGAAAAGGCAAGAGTTGGAGTTACGAATATGGAAAGTTGTATCCGGGGCGTTACATCAATGTACCTCTACTTTCACCAGACTTATAGAAAAATGTAGTATCAACATTCACAATGTCAAATCAATATTTTTACACTCTTTATAAAACGTAGTTCTTATACTCATTATAATCAGTATTGTAGATATTGATATTTTTAGTATAAATTTTGTCGTGGGATTTCATTGATGCCTGTCAAAGCATGGAGGAAGCGGAGCTTAGGGCTTGCATTGCCGGTCTCTACATAGGTATTTCTCTTCATAATTCTGTAATTTTAGAGACTGATTGCGCTTTTGTGGTAGCGTCTCTTGCATCAGGGGACCATGACTGGTCTGCTATGCGTGACCTGAAGATGAAAGTGTTGAGCATCTCGAAGTTGATCAACAATCTTCAATTGTCAAAGATTAGCCGTTCAGCCAATAAGGTGGCACACTTAATCGCTAAGTATAGCTTTGACAATAGATTAGATGGTATTCTTGTAAATAACATACACTACAAGAAATATGTCAACTTGTGACCACCACTATTGGTCACTGAAAGGTCATGGTTTTTCATTTGCGACCTTTTTGTGACCAAAAACAGAAGGTCAAAAGCTGGCGGTCGTAAACTGACTATAGCGACCTTTCTTCTGGAATGGTCGTAGACGTTTAGGACCAAAATATGTCCACTGTGGCGTTTTGGTCACTAGCAACCTCCCCAGGCCACATAGGCATCCAGCATGGCAAGCTGATGTGGCACAAGATTCAGCCCGGTCCAATTCGGTTTTCTACATGGGCCTAGCCCAACAATTCGGCCTTTTTACTGTATATTTTTCTGTTAATTTTCTCTAGCTGCATGGGCCTGGCCCAACAATTTGGCCTTTTATTTTTTAGGGCATGGCCTTTTGCAAATCATTTCAATAAGCCTATTTTTCTGGTTTTCAGAAATGCACAATATTTTGATCCGCTATAGTTTGGGCCGCAGCCTTTTTAGAGCCCATTTGGTCTATTTCATTCACAGATTTAAATTTACACACTTGAACAGCAAAAAATCAATAAATATCTCAATTAACTGATTAAATCCAGAAATCATCCAGCCAAATACACATACACACTTGAACATACACGTCTACACGTCCAACAAATGCACATACAATCAAAAACAGAGATACACCCGCACTACTGATGTTGTTCATCTTCAAGCAACTTAAACAAGTTGACATACAATTAAACATGTACATCAGTAGAGATATGTCAACTAAAACTGTGGCACGCATCTCCAAGCTTCTTCATCTTCTGTCACAGCAGCAGCAGCCCCGACGACATTAGATCCTGATCTAGATAAACAATTAGTGAAATACACTAGAAGTAAATAATAATCTTTCAAGAGAGCAAATTCCCCATTTTAGTAAACACTAAGCATGGCATAACAAAACTTCCAACAACTTGAATGCAACATATTAACCTGATGTTGTTCTACAATAGTAATCTATACATACCTGCATGGTACATTGGTACAAATTTAGGTAATGAAATGAACATCACTATAACACCCACCTAAAGAAAATTCCTATTCTACTACCACGACCATCCATTTAACTAACAATACTAGTAAGTGCACAGAGACTAACATCATAAGGCAGGAGACAATTATGACAATTTTGGTAAGTTGGAGAAATTGTTTAATCAGTTTTGGTATACTTAGGTTCTGAGCCAAAATAGACCAAGCAAAAAAAGCAGTAACTAGTGATGCATGAGCATGAATATGGTACAAAATTGAGCATATTAACTTTAATATTAATTTGGGTCTTCCAACTTTACTGGTCATACATACATATACAGAATTGAGCATGAATCATCGGTCTTAGTTGTATATGAGAGTAGTTGGGTTGTGTATTCTAAGCTCCAAGCAGGTTACAGAAGAAATTGAGGATGAACCGTATATAACCGACTAAAAAATCAAATAGAAACCCAAAAATTAAATACGAGTATAACAGGAAGAATTACAACAGGTTCAATTCAATCAATTTCTAAAGCATTGAATCAGTAGCATAAGCATGCAACAACAACATAAGAATTTAATCAACAGCAGCGTGAGTATAAGCATTTAATTAGTAGCAGCAACACAAGCAGCACCACCACCAGCACAAGTGCACACCTATTCAAGCTAGTAGCAGTCTAGCAGGCTAGCAGCAGAAGCATTCAGACAACTAGAGAAGCACAGTACATCAGCAAAAGAATTGAAAGAGCAGCAAAGCAGGTTTGAACTGTCACATGCATATCTTATAAACTTAGGAAAGTGTTCTCAGGTTAACAACATGCATTAACTTGGGTAATTAGCATCAAACAATACATATCAGTACAAGGCTAGGAAAGATAATAAAGACTTGGGAAAAGATAGCAGAGTTATAAAAAATGATATGTGCCCTTAAAGAGAGGGAAGTGTCAAGTGCGGCCACAGACATAGGCATTAGCCGCACCCACGACCCCTGGACACTCTCACAACCGAAGAGCCTTGCGTATAGTCTCCTTCGAGTCTGCGAGAGAAAGAACAAGGTGAAGGTCAGTATGCATCAAGGATGCTGTTGTTCTGGGTCAAGCTAAGTCAAGGGCATAAGAGAATTTAGTCAAAAAATAAAATAACATGTGAACATCTTGCACAAACTATCATCATTTATAAAAAATACAAAACAAATATGCATAAAGTTGTACAATGGTTGAGTGCTCATACTTATATTATATCAGGCAATAGCATTTAGTAATAGTGATGATCAACTACACTATTCTCTTATCATGAACAAGATGCAGAAAGCTTGTTTACAATTGTTTGGGTTTTAAAATTTGTCATCTTGAAACATCACACTACCAAATGATAGGAAAGATCACAAGAAATAGGACTGCCCTGATCAAGTATACATAAGCATAAAAAAGATCAAACAAGCTCATTGTGCATTTTCTTTTTCAATGTGATACACAATAAGCATAAGTAACCACTAGGAAATAACTTGCTATCTATAGGCCCTATTATCGGCAACAATAACAATAGGCAAGGAAGAACAGTATATTTCCACATTCCAATGCAATCTGTTAGACAACATTATGTGGGGGCTGCATGAGTATTATGTGGGGGCTGCATGATCTGTCGTTTTAAAATGCTTCCTAAAAATACAAGACTAGAAGAATGCAAAAGGTGCATCATCTATGATATGTTTAGTGTTTCTATTTGAACTGGAATAGGATTGCACAAGTGTATTCAATTCAACAAGTATAGTGCACACCAGGGAAATATTCCAGGGTACCTGACTTTGTTATCCAGAAATATCACATGAGTGTAGTGCACACCAGGATAAATTGCAAGACGGAAACACTAGGAGCAAGCAACTGATGTAGTAATAAGCTTTCATGGAATTTTATTTTATGTCATGCTAAATGCAGCAGGCATGCATAACTTGATTCACAAGGCTGCACGCAACATACATAGTGAACTCTCATGAACAAACACACCACGGCTTTAAAAACAAAATTTCAAGCATCACAGTGTACACAAAATATATACAGGTTCATCCAAAAACTAAACCAACCCCTACTGTGCTCACTAAACACCAGCACCCAGGCCCAACTTTGTAGCGATGATTACATAGACACACTGCTAAACTAACGCGACATCTAAACCAGATCCACGCATCGAGAGCTAGCAGAGGAGGCCGGGACAGCCGCCAGAACCCCACATGAACAAAGCAAGGGTAATCCATCTAGAAAATGGCGCGTTTCTGGAAGAGAAACCCGGCGAACGATGGCGAGAGCGAGGGCGAGCAAGCTAGGGGTCTCACCTTGAGGCCGATGTAGCGGTCGCTGTGCACCCTCTTGAAGTGCTTCACCCCCTTCTTCACGATCGCCTTCTGCAAAGGCACGAAGGAAACTCAGTAACAGAAGCAAAGGCACCGCCATCTGCACAGCGCACGGAGGAAACTCAGTAACAGGAAGGCACGAAGGACTGGCGGTCGGCGATGGTGTATCCCTCAACGGATCTGCATCCACAAGGCGAGGTGAGAGAGGGGGTCAGCTACATCCTACCTGTGTGGATCGATCAGATCAGAGGTGAAAAACAAGCGGGGACGAGGGGCACCTACCCGTGCCGGTCCGCCGCCGCGGCCTTGTCGGGGACAAGGGAGAGTTGGGGAGGTGTCCGGGCAACTTGGAGGGGTAGAGTTCAACATCAACCATCAAGGACGTGGATGTCTCTAGCGTGGACGAGAGGCTGTGACGAAGGGGGAAGTCGGCAAGGTGTAGAGCCCGGAGGAGCGTCGTATGATGAAGGAGCAGCGGCGGAGCGTGGCGTCAAGTGCTCGTAACGGAGCCGCCGTCGCGCTCCGAGCACGGTCGTCAGAGGCGCTGCAGAGCAGCCATGGAGATGAGGCTGTGGTGCCGGCCATGGACTGCAGAGAGAAGGAGGAGGGCGGCGCTACCGAGCGCGAGGGTGGATCGGCGGCGGGTGGGTGGGGGTGGCGGCGGGGCATGCCTCGATTGGATCTAGGGGATTGAGGGGAGGGGGAGAGGCCGAGAGGGTGGGTCAGGAGTGGGTGGGTGGGTTGCGGCGGCGGGGATCGACGAGGGTGGGTGGGTGGGTGGGTTAGGGTTTTTGTTACTCGGGAGAGGCTCCACCATTGGATGGGTGCACGATAGATGTCCCATATTGTGTCCAATTTGATGATCCGCGTGAAGGTGGTTCCTCGCGTCTCATTGGCCGGTTGTCTCGCTTTTGAATCTCAAAAAATTGGACTCAAATCTCTGATTTTTTTAAAACATAACAATGGCATAGTTTGTCAAAATGATCTCGTATTTGCATTAGTGTGCATCTTGAAATGGCAAACAATGTTGCCTAATAGAGCTTTAATTTTTATTGCACAAAAAAAATCTTTTTCTATTTTCCGAGTGCATAAATGATTTTTTTTGTGAAGAACCTACCAAATGTTTGTTCCAAAATAGCACCACTCCATTTTTTTTTCTAAAATAGTAGACCACATTTTATATAAAATTGACCAAATAGTTGCATGTCAAAAGCTTTTGATCCACCTCTCGTGAAAAAATAATTTCCATTTTTTGAGTGCCCAAAATGAGATTTTTTGTGAATGACCTACCATATATTTGTTGCAAAATTGTACCAAATAAATTTTATAAAATACTAGGCCATATTTAATGCACAATTGACCAAATAGTTGGGTGTCAAAAGCCTGGACCACCTCTGGTGAAAAAGACAGATTTCGGTCGATTCAATTGGAAGCGGGTCAAATTTGAACTGCAACTGCCTCATCGTTTGCTCTTTATTTTTTCCAAAAATCATTTCTAGGTACATAAGTATCTATTCAATCATAGAAACACAAAAAGTTTTCCAAGATTCAACCACTAGCTGGGAACGGTCATGCCCGCTGTTTTGACCGCATTTTGAAACGGGCATAAAAAATTCAAAAAAAATCAAAAAATTGGAAAACCTTCGCATTGTGTCATTATATGTGACCAAGTTACCAGCAAAAATTATAAACTTGTAATATGGTGATTATTTTTAAAAGGTGTTCTCAAAAACGAGCTATCAAGTGTGAAGATGCATGGCTTTCAACCCAAATGCTCAATCCTATGGCCACATTCATGGCATAGTTTGTTCAAATTATCTCGTATTGTGCAGAAGGGTGCATATTGGAATGACAAACAATGTTGCCTAAGGGAGTTTTCATTTTCTTTGGACAAAAAGTTCATTTTCCATTTTTTGAGTGCCCGAAATGAGGTTTTTTGTGAAGGATCTACCATATATTTGTTGCAAAATTGGACCAAATCAATCTTCTAAAATACTAGGCCATATTTAATGCACAATTGACCAAATGGTTGGGTGTAAAAAGTTTTGATCCACCTCTCATGAAAATGACAAATTCCCGCCGATTCAGGTGGAAGCAGGTCAAATTTGAACTGCAGCTGCCTCGTAGTTTGCTTTTTATTTTTCCAAAAATCATTTCTAGGTACATAAGTATCTATTTAATCAGAGAAACATCAAAAGTTTTCCAAGATTCAACCACTAGCTAGGAACGGTCAAGCCCGCTGTTTTGACCGCATTTTGAAACGGGCATAAAAAATTCAAAAAAAATCAAAAAATTGGAAAACCTTCGCATTGTGTCATTATATGTGACCAAGTTACCAGCAAAAATTATAAACTTGTAATACGGTGATTATTTTTTAAAAATGTTCTCAGAAATGAGCTATCAAGTGTGAAGATGCATGGCTTTCAACCCAAATGCTCAATCCTATGGCCACATTCATGGCATAGTTTGTTCAAATGATTTCGTATTGTGCACAAGGGTGCATATTGGAATGACAAACAATGTTGCCTAAGGGAGTTTTCATTTTCTTTGGACAAAAAGTTCATTTTCTATTTTTCGAGTGCCTGAAATAAGGTTTTTTGTGAAGGATCTAGCATATATTTGTTGAAAAATTGGACCAAATCAATCTTCTAAAATACTAGGCCATATTTAATGCACAATTGACCAAATGGTTGGGTGTAAAAAGTTTTGATCCACCTCTCGTGAAAATGACAAATTCCCGCCGATTTAGTTGGAAGCGGGTCAAATTTGAACTGTAGCTGCCTCGTAGTTTGCTCTTTATTTTTTTTCCAAAAATCATTTTTAGGTACATACGTATCTATTTAATTAGAGAAACATTAAAAGTTTTCCAAGATTCAACCACTAGCTAGGAACGGCCAAGCCCGCCGTTTTGACCGCATTTTGAAACGGGCATAAAAAATTCAAAAAAAATCAAAAAATTGGAAAACATTCGCGTTGTGTCATTATATGTGACCAAGTTACCAGCAAAAATTTTAAACTTGTAATATGGAAATTATTTTAAAAAAGTGTTCTCAGAAATGCGCTATCATGCGTGAAGATGCATGGCTTTCAAGCCAAATGATCAATCTTATGGCCACATTCATGGCATAGTTTGTTCAAATGATCTCATATTGTGCAAAAGGGTGCATCTTGGAATGGCAAACAATGTTGCCTAAGGAAGTTTTCACTTTCTGTGCACGGAAAATTCATTTTCCATTTTCCGAGTGCCTGAAATGAGTTTTTTTTGTGAAGGACCTACCATATATTTGTTGCAAAGTTGGACCAAATCAATTTTCTAAAATAATAGGACATATTTAATGCACAATTGACAAAATGGTTGGGTTTCTAAAAGTTTTCATCCACCTCTGGTAAAAAAGACAAATTCCCGCCGATTCAGTAGGAAGCAGGCCAAATTTGAACTGCAGCTGCCTCATAGTTTGCTATTTATTTTTTCCAAAAATCATTTCTAGTTACATAAGTACCTATTTAATCATAAATACATGGTTTGGTGGAGATACATCGAGGTTTGGACGGTGGTCGAGGGCCCCAACTCTAGAGCGCATAAACTCGCATGCCCGCCGCGTGGTCACTGCGTGACTGTGGCATTGCCATGTGTTCTGGGCGGCCTAGGCATGTCTAGTGGGTTGGACACTCCCTAGGTAGGTTCAAGGAAGAAAATCACAACATAAGATTCTCACGAGGAGACCGATCGATGCTCAAACATGAATAAGAAGCCAAGTGTTTGATTAGCGGTACGGGAAATGCACATGACTAATGGGTGTGAGTTTTGGCTGACGATGATCAGTTACTAAGAAGACCGTCTTCACAAATTTTCAGCTTAAAAGGAGGAGCGTAGGTGGTACTTGCTTTGCAAAGTACCACACTGGACATAAATACGAATGTTGAAGCTGGGCTCAAAATAATGAATGGATTGAGCTGGCATTTGGTGGAAGATGGTTATTTGGATAGAGGAAAGCACTGTAGAAAATGGATACCATTTAGACATGCCAAAAGGGTACTTCCTTCACAAAGTGCTGCTCTGAATAGAATAGGAAAATGAATATTGTTGAGTTATTTTTGAACTAGGCAATGAAGGTTTTTGACATATTTGATGAAGATATGATCCAAACAATTTATGAGAATTTTTTGGGAATTTTCGGAATAACAGAAATATAGGTTGCTTCAAAACCTAGGGCAAAAATTGACACATTGACATGACACATAGGCAAAACTGATGAGATGGCGCCTAGTCATCACAACCCACCACAGTCTACAAGGCTATGACCATCTATATTGGTCGTTAACAACTAGAAATAAGGCAGCGGACCAACACTGTTTGCTTTATGACCATTTCGTGTAAGGACATTATGACCTTTCTGCCCAAAATGGTCGCAATGGTTTAGGGTTTGGAGCCCCCCGAACAGCTTTTGACCAATTGGTCTCAAATGGTCATAGATCTATGACCAATTCTTCCAGGGTCACTGACAAAAGGTCACTAGTTGACATATTTCTTGCAGTGGTACCGCCCTATGTGGTGAATATTGTATTGAATGAATGTACTGGTGTGGCTGGTTAATTAATATAAGGTGGTGTTAAAAAAGTATAAATTTAGTCAAACACTTTGCAAACGGTTGACGGGAGTAAAAAGGACCAGAGGGAGTACTCCCTCTATTTTTATTTAGTTCGCACATTAGCTTTGGTCAAAGTCAAGCTTTACAAATTTTGACCAAGTTTATAAACAAAAATATTAAGATATACAATAACAAATCAACAACATTAGATTTATTGTTGAATGTACTTTCACGTCGTATAGATTTATTATGATAAATGTCTATATTGTTTTCTACAAACTTGGTCAAACTTTACTAAGTTTGACTTCAGTCAACCCTAATATGCAGAGTAAATAAAAACGGAGGGAGTATCATGCATGCGGAGTAGGCAAAAAAATTTCTCATTTATAGCCAGTCGAAGTCTCAAAGGGCACGACCGCGCGAGGGAGGCGAAGGTCGTGGGAGGCGTGACGGTTGACAGAATTAAGTGAAGTTACATCCACGCGCCGGCATGGCGTGCGAACAGGCAGAAGCTATACCGTCAGGCCTATGATATGGGTCTAGTAGACATGACATCTAGTGGGTCCCGCATAGTTCTCGAGAACTCTTTGGGGGCTTGCAGCCGTTTATCCACCGGGCAAGCCAGCAACCACACGCCATGCGCACGCCCTACTCGTCCCCGTCTTCCACCTCACAACAGTTCGCTCCCAGTCGTCCCGTCCTTTCACATTAGTTCGCTCCTAGTTTTGCGGGGTACAACAGTTCAACTTCTCCTAACCCTCCTCCAAAATCCATGGCCTCCCAAATCTCCATGGTCGCCACTGAGTACCAGGTTAGAGCCTTCACCAGCGATTAGTTCATCACCATCTACACACGTTGATCCGCGACGGTGAAAGCATGGCTTGCTCGCTTCCTACGCATGTTCAACAGCTCAACGGATCAGTGGGTCGCTGGGCTAGATGTTGAGTACACCACAGTCCTGGGACGAGAGAAGGATCTAAAGGACAAAGAGAGGAAGAAGCCCGCCGTGATCCAGGTTTGCATACATAACGTTTGCATGGTCTACCACATATGCCATGCCGATGTTGAGTGCCAGGATTTTAAGAACTTCCTCAAGGACAAAAGAGTGAAATTCGTTACTGTAGGCTTTAAGAACAACACTGATGTCCTGCATCGGATAGGTCTCGTTGTAGGCCAGCCCTTTGATCTCCAGAAGGCAAGCCTGGTGTACTCCTCTCAACCTTCAATGCTGACCCTGGCAGCAGCCATGATTGATCCTTCATACGCTAAACTGAAGAAACCTCATCACGAGTTTCATCATGCATGGGAGTCAAAGACATTAGATGAAGATCACATCCTGTACGCAGCAATGGATGCCTACCTTTGTTTAAATATCTACAAGGGTTGGATGAAGAAGCAGAGCCTAGTGTCCGGTTCAAGCAAAGAAGCGTCGGCGAAGAGGAAGAGGAAGAGGGACGAGGACGAAGTCGAGGATGTGGACTCGGACTCCGGTAGGTGGCAGTGCCGTCGCTCATGCTTGTTCTACTGCAGTGTCAAGCGGACTAGTTGCTTAGTTTATTTTCAAGGGTGTGTTGTGCTGAGGCCCCAGCAGAACTATGTTTATGTTCTTTCTCGTTATTTGAACTCTTTAGTACATACAGTAGTACTAGTACTATGTCTTACTACTGTTCTTCTTGCAGTTGGTACTACTGCTCGTATCTTTGTGTTCCTACTGTACTTAATATGTTCGTACTAGTAGTATAATTTGGGTCAGTCGATTTGTGAAAGAATTCGATGGAGCGAAGGAAGAAGACGGCGGAAGAGGTGGAAGAAGCCCTTCTAGCCATCCATGTTGCATCAAACGGATCACATGAGTCGACTGACCCAAATTGCTCCTTCAGATTGCAGGATCCACGTGGCATTCAAGGTCTCGAAGGTAGATTCCGCGTCCGCTCCCGGTTTGCGGGCTCGACGCGTGCGCAACCGGCTTCCATTGTGACAGCCACCATGCGCGCCTCCTCTGCGTGGGCAGAGACGACAATGACACGCTAGTTCCTCCTTGCCGGATGCTTGAGCATGCGCTCGTCCTCCTCTTCGTATGCTGCGTGCATAGACGTGGCTCCACCAGCTGCTCGCGTGCTTGGCAGCATGGCGGCATGGCGAGGAGGGACTGCAGACGACGTGAGCGGGCCAGCCTTCGGCTTCATGGCACAGGGATGGCGGCGACACAGCGGTGATGGGCGAGAAATTGTTGGCCGGAGGAGGCGGGCGCCGGCATGCGCAACGGCGGCAGCAGCATATTGATGAGTGCGCGTGTGGGAGCTTACTTTAGTTTTATATAAGGTTGGTCAAACTTAAAAGAAAACTGTACTAGTACACATAAACATTAGACTTAGGCAGCGATTTTATTAGTTTTTTTTGAAGTTATTACCACAGCCACGATACGGAATCCTGTGCAAGCGCGTGAACCGTGGCCGCGCGGTCGATTGAACGGTGCGTCACCATGTCGCGCTCGAAGGACATCCACCGAACCTTTTTGTGTGTGTGAAAACAATCCTCGAATATTACTCAAATATTTTTTCCTGGGAAAGTTCTTGAAGCTGCAATATTTCCATATATTTGAATTTAGCTCCAGTTCGTATTTATTTGGATTTGGACGTTTTAGGTGCGCCCTAGTTTTTTTTAATACTTATTTTATGTGTGTGACTGAGAGAGAACATGTGTATGTGTCCATATGTGTGTTGTGACGGAAGGGCAATGTGGAGATGGTGTGCGTGTGATACAGACATAGAGAGGTGTGAATGTGCAAATGATCATGCATGAGTGAGACATAGACAGATGCCGATACGTTGTGTATACATGAGAGAACGGTCTTCTAGTTTACTTGTGTGTGTGTGTGTGTGTGTGTGAGACAAAGAGAGAGAGAGAGAGAGAGAGAGAGAGAGACAGAGAGAGACGAGCATTCGTAACACAACAACCATCTCTCTCGATTCGTCCGTCCCTCGCACGATCGCATGCAACACATGCATCAACGCACACATTTGGACACCCTCACCCGGCCCCTTCCCACCTCAAGGCCCGCACAATCTCTTAGTGAATACCCATTTCTCTCCTTAGGTTTATTTTCTCTCAATCTCTCTCTCTCTCTCTCTCTCTCACACACACACACACACAGCACAATGCACACACACACACACACACTCCCCCGAGCACACAATTCATCCCCATCCAAGGTTATACGGCGACCACTCTCGCTTGTGCTTCTTGGCACCCCAACATGCACAACACCTCAATCTTCAAAGAGGGCATCGAGCAGATTGAAGACGGCGACCACACCGCGCTAGGGAATGCGGGGTCATTTGGAAGCAGGGTGATGTGACGACAGTTGACTGACTCCTCCCCCCACCCTCTCTCTCTCTTGCACAAAATTACCAATCCCTCTCTCCCCCGCACAAAATTGTCAATCCGTCAACCCACGAGATCCTTCCCCTCTCGTCCATGTTTTCCAACTCTCTCATCAAACATGTTGTCTCTTCTCCTTCCACGTATATAGAATCCGGATGCACACGCATCTCATGTATATTACATGTCTCCATCTTTCTCACATACCTAACTTCTTCCTCTCTCTCTCTCTCTCTTTGTCTCGTTAGGTTTGTCTCCTACTCTCTCGTCCATATACATACAATCTTTCCCTCCCTATCTACTCCATCTTCAAAAGCTCTCTCTGCACATTTCATTCACACATTGGGATATGTCAAAAATGTTGCTTCTATAATGGCTGATGTAGAGTTATGGTTGTTTTTGTTGCATCCTACAAAGTAATAACTATGAAATGCATTTAGATTCTCATTTAACTGGGATTATGTGAGTTTGAGCATGTTGTGAAGTACTATAGGCCTTGTATACATCTTGGGATTCGACAATGATTGTAACTATTGAATTATATAGACCATTACATTTGAAGTCAATAGCCTAATATATTTATTTCACAATTTCAACAAATGATTAGTTCACTACAAACTAAGAAAACAAATGTGTACTCCCTCCGTTTTTATTTAAGTCCGCGTATTAGCATTGGTCAAAGTCAAGTTTTGTAAACTCTCAGAAAGCTTATAACAAAAAATATTAACATATACAATAACAAATAAATACCATTAGATTCATTATTGAATGTACTTTTACATCATACATATTTGTTATGGTAAATGTTTATATTTTTTATAAACTTGGTCAAACTTTTGGAAGTTTGACTTCGGTCAAACCTAATATGCAGAGTTTACTACTACTACTCGCTAGTTGCTTAGCCGAATCACTCAACACGCCACACGGGGAGTCCAGTGTCACAAAATTTTGAGGTAGGCGGGAAAATCTCCCGCGACCCTGATTCGAGCAGTGGGAAGTTACCATCATAGCTTTCGGAACAGGCCTACGGATGACGCTTGTTAGGGGGCTGTTTTCGTAACTTCAGGTTCACCCTACCCAGCCAACCCCACCCCGGCACCCAGAGTAGTACACCTGAATACTCCCCATTTTCTATCCCCACCGCAAAATAGACTTCTCTACGACACCACAGCCTTTGTCCTCGTCCCCTTTACATCGGTACAACCATCCACCACAGCACATCTACCTCATGGACGACCTCGTATGCCGCACTGGAGCCGGTCCACCGCCATCGTCGTACACGGAGCCTCTTCCCCGGCATCATCATCCACGGTCTCGCATCTGCTTCCCGGAAGCCGACGCCAAGCGCAGAAGTACCACCGTCGTGGACAATGAACTGACTCCTGTTGCTGACCATGACTCACAGAGGCCGCCGCGACCATTGTTCTCCTCCTTGATTGGTAATGTGTGTATTGAATCACTTAGCAGTACATGTGCAGTTCCAATTTTGTTCATACCTACCCTTTGAATTTCCTGGGTGCTATTGTTCCCGTAAAAGTAATTGGTTATAGCCTCCATTGTCCAACATAATATCATCTTGTAATTGTGCGTCGCTCCTGTATCGCGATGTGCTTGGGTAGGTTTTTCATCTACAACCAGTAGTGTGGCAAATGATGGAAAGGTTTTTAGAACTAGCAAGATGCCCATGCGTTGCACGCATCAAGATGCATTTGTATGAGTAGTTTATCTTGTCGGAGAAAAGAATGAACGAGGGAAGGCCTTATTTGCATATCTGGAGAGGGGTATGGGAATCTTTTTGCAAAATTCCCATTTGTTTCCTTCCTATCTGTCAGATATAAATAGACAGTAAAGGAAGTAGAGATAAATATTAAAAATTAAGTATAAAATAAATATAATAGTAGAGAAGAGAGTAGATATAGCAGAGACGTCTGATACGTCTCCGTCGTATCTACTTTTCCAAACACTTTTGCCCTTGTTTTGGACTCTAACTTGTATGATTTGAATGGAACTAACCCGGACTGACGCTGTTTTTAGCAGAATTTCCATAGTGTTGTTTTATGTACAGAAAATAAAAGTTCTCGGAATGACCTGAAACTCCACGGAACACCTTAGAAAAAACAATAAAAAATCCTCGCCAAGGATGAAGACCAGGGGGCCCACACCCTATCCACGAGGGTGGGGGGCGCGCCCCTCCTGGGCGCGCCCCCTACCTCATGGGCCCCCTGGTGGCCCTCCGACGCCAACTCCAACTCTATATATTGGCTTTCGGGGAGAAAAAAATCAGAGAGAAGAAATCATCGCGTTTTACGATACGGAGGCGCCGCCAAGCCCTGATCTCTCTTGGGAGGGCTGATCTGGAGTCCGTTCTGGGCTCCGGAGAGGGGAATTCGTCACCATCGTCATCATCAACCATCCTCCATAACCAATTTCATGATGCTCACCGCCGTGCGTGAGTAATTCCATCGTAGGCTTGCTGGACGGTGATGGATTGGATGAGATTTATCATGTAATTGAGTTAGTTTTGTTAGGGTTTGATCCCTAGTATCCATTATGTTCTGAGATTGATGTTGCTATGACTTTGCTATGCTTAATGCTTGTCACTAGGGCCCGAGTGCCATGATTTCAGATCTGAACCTATTATGTTTTCATGAATATATGTGTGTTCTTGATCCTATCTTGCAAGTCTATAGTCACCTACTATGTGTTATGATCCGACAACCCCAAAGTGACAATAATCGGGACCACTCCCGGTGATGACCATAGTTTGGGGAGTTCATGTATTCACTATGTGCTAATGCTTTGTTCTGGTTCTCTATTAAAAGGAGGCCTTAATGTCCCTTAGTTTCCAATAGGACCCCGCTGCCACGAGAGGGTGGGACAAAAGATGTCATGCAAGTTCTTTTCCATAAGCACCTATGACTATATAGGGAATACATGCCTACATTACATTGATGAACTGGAGCTAGTTCTGTGTCACCCTATGTTATAAATGTTACATGACGAACCGCATCCGGCATAATTATCCATCGCTAATCCGGTGCCTACGAGTTTTCCATATACTGGTTCTTGCTTATTTACTTTTCCGTTGCTACTGTTAAAATCACTACAAAAACACCAAAAACATTACTTTTGCTGTCTTTACTTTTGTTACCGTTACCACCACTATCATATTACTTTGCTACTAAACACTTTGCTGCAGATACTAAGTTTCCAGGTGTGGTTGAATTGACAACTCAGCTGCTAATACTTGAGAATATTCTTTGGCTCCCCTTGTGTCGAATCAATAAATTTGGGTTAAATACTCTACCCTCGAAAACTGTTGCGATCCCCTATACTTGTGGGTTATCAAGACCTTTTTCTGGCGCTGTTGCTGGGGAGCATAGCTCTATTCTTTGAGTTACTTGGGATTTATATCTGCCGGACACTATGAGGAACTTGAAAGACAATCAAACTACTATTTTGCCCTCAACTACGAGGGGAGGTAAGGAACTGCCATCTAACCTTGCACTAGATTCTCCTTCTGTTATAAGTAAGCTAGTGACACCTAAACCTGCTACTGCTATGAATTTTGATATGTCGCATGTTATTGATGATGCCACTTCTGCTATGCATGATACTTATGATGAAACTACTTCTATGCTTGATACTACTGTGCCCCTTGGTGAATTTCTTGATGAGCAAATTGCTAGGTCTAGAGAAAGAGAAATTATTGAATCTGAATACGATGATGAGAGTGATGATGAAAATATGTCTGCTATTCTTGAGGGTTATCTTTTTGATGCAGAATCTTCTGCAACTATTTTTGCTTGCCAGGATAGATACGAACTTAAGAGGTTGCTAGTTAAATGGAGTAAAGAATCTTTTAGAGATAGAATGAGACCCGACCCTGCTTTTGCTACTTCACCTATTTGTGTTCCCGATAAGGATTATTATGATTTTTCTGTTGATCCAGATATAATTACTTTGGTTGAATCTGATCCTTTCTATGGTTATGAATATGAAACCGTTGTGGCACATCTTACTAAGTTAAATGATATAGCTACCCTGTTTACTAATAATGAGAGATCGCGCTACCTTTATTTACTCAAAATATTTCCGTTGTCATTAAAGGGTGATGCTAAGATATGGTTTAATTCTCTTGATCCTGGTTCTGTGCAAAGTCCCTAGGATATGATTTATTACTTCTCTGCTAAATATTTCCCTGCTCATAAGAAACAAGCCGCTTTGAGGGAAATATACAACTTCGTGCAAATTGAAGAAGAGAGTCTCCCACAAGCTTGGGGGGAGGCTTCTCAAGTTACTTAATGCTTTGCCTGATCATCCTCTTAAGAAACCTGAAATACTTGATATCTTTTATAATGGACTAACCGATGCTTCCAAAGATTACCTGGATAGTTGTGCTGGTTCTCTTTTCAGGGAAAGAACACCGGATGAAGCTGAAATTCTATTGAATAATATGTTGACAAATGAAAATAATTGGGCGCCTCCCAAGCCACCTCCTGAGCCAATTACTGAGCCTATTCCTAAACCAACTCCGAAGAAGAGAGGTGTTCTATTTCTCAGTCCCGAAGATATGCAAGAGGCAAAGAAATCTATGAAAGAAAAAGGTATTAAGGCTGAAGATGTTAAGAATTTACCTCCTATTGAAGAAATACATGGCCTTAATTTACCGCCTATTGAATAAGTATATGATCTCAACTACTTATTTACTGAAGAACCTCTCGATATCCCGACAAAGGTAGTAAAGGTAAATTCTCTCTATAGATATGATAAAGCTGAAGTTCCTCCTACTAAAATTGCTAGTCAGTGCTTGGATGAGTTTGATGACTTTATGTTTAAGCAAGATGACTTTAATGCTTATTTTGGTAGACAACTAAAACAGAATACCTTTATGATTAAATGCTTGGGTGATTATATGGCTGATATTAGAGGTGAACTTAAACTTGTTAGCAAAGATGTTTCTATGGTTACCACTCAAGTAGAACAAGTACTTAAAGCCTAGAAAGAAGTGCTTGATGAAATGAATAGTAAGAAAAATGATTATGCTGTTAGAGTGGACATTAGAACTGGTAGAATGACTCAGGAACCTTTGTATCCTGAAGGCCACCCTAAGAGAATCGAGCAAGATTCTCAGAGGAATAATATCGATGTACCTAGTTCTTCTAAGAGGAAGAAAAAGAAAAATGATAGGACTTTGCAAACTTCTAGTGAACCTATTGTTGAACCACCTGAGAATCCGAATGATATCTCTATTTCTGATGCTGAAACACAGTCAGGTGATGAACATGAACCTAGTGAAAATGTTAATGTTGATGTTCATGTTGATGCTCAACCTAGTAATGATAATGATGTAGAAGTTGAACCTGCTGTTGATCTTGATAACCCACAATCAAAGAATCAACAGTATGATAAAAGAGACTTCGTTGCTAGGAAACATGGTAAAGAAAGGAAACCATGGGTTCAGAAACCATCCAAGAAAAAGGATGATGAGGATTTTGAGCGCTTTGCTGAAATGATTAGACCCATCTTTTTGCGTATGCGATTAACTGATGTGCTCAAAACAAATCCTTATGCTAAGTATATGAAGGATATCATTACTAATAAAAGAAATATACCTGAAGCCGAAATTTCCACCATGCTTGTTAATTATACTTTTAAGGGTGGAATACCAAAGAAACTTGGAGATCCTGGAGTACCTACTATACCATGCTCCATTAAGAGAAATTATGTTAAAACTGCTTTATGTGATCTTGGAGCCGATGTTAGTGTTATGCCTCTTTATTTATATCGTAGACTTGACTTGAATAAGTTGACACCTACTGAAATATCTTTGCAAATGGCTGATAAATCAACTGCTATACCTGTCGGTATTTGTGAGGATGTGCCTGTTGTGGTTGCAAACGTTACTATTTTAACGGACTTTGTTATTCTTGATATTCCCGAGGATGATAGTATGTCTATTATTCTTGGAAGACCTTTTTCTTAATACTGCAGGGGCTGTTATTGATTGCAACAAAGGCAATGTCACTTTTCATGTTAATGGCAATGAGCACACGGTACACTTTTTGAGGAAACAACCTCAAGTTTATAGTATCAACTCTATTGGAAAAATTCCATCGATTATATTTGGAGGTTTTGAATTTCCTCTACCTACTGTCAAGAAAAAGTATGATATTCTTATTGTTGGGGATTTTCATATCCCCGTTGAGGTAACTTAGTGCTATTCGAAATTTCTCCGGTTCCATGATTATCGGAATGAGTTTGTTAACAAGACTTGATCAACCTTGTTAGTGGATTCTTTTTGATAAGCATGGGATGGATGAAACTAGAAGCACAACTTTCTGTACCGTCTTTATATTTTCTGTTATTTAGTAGAAATAAAGTAAAATAGTATTTTCTATCTGTCTCCCGACTTATCTGTGCAATATAAAAATATCCCAAAAATAAAAGTCCTTAGAATGCCATGCCAATTTAATATGATTTTTTCGGGAATATTTGAGGATTTACTGTGCAAAAATTACCGCGGGGGAGCTGCCACCTGGTCACGAGGGTGGAGGGCGCGCCCTACCCCCCTGGGCGCGCCCCCCTGCCTCGTGGGCCTACGGTGGCCCTCCTCCACTTATCCCTGCACCCATCTTCTTCCTCTGCCTCACACAAACACGAAAAACCAACTCAAGCACGAGTTCCGGCCCCCGTTGCTGTGATTTTCGATCTCGTTGCTCAAGGCACCTCTCGCAAAACTGCTTGGGGAGATTGTTCCTTGGTATGTGACTCCTCCATTGGCCGAATTAGTTTTTGTTCTAGTGCTGTATTCATTGTAAATTTATGCTGCATAGATGACCATGTTCTTGAGCTTGCATGTCAAATTTATATGGTTCCAAGTAGTTTTAATGCTTAATATAGGCTCTAGGCACTTGTGGGAGTTGTTACTATCAATTTTATTGAAGTTGGTTCACTTTTATTTGAAGTTACTAAAAATTTCAGATTGTTTCAGAAAATAATGAAGAGACTTTTGAGGGGCTCGTCGAGCCGAAGCTCGAAGGAAAAACAAAAGGAAGAAGAACAGAAGCCCAAATTTAATTCGCCTCACACCGCGGAGGTCCGGCCTTGTGAATGGCCTTCAGATGACTTCTTGAGGAGAGCCGGGATTTATGAGGATTTCTATTTATTGATTGAGAACGCCGGCCTCACCGACTTCCTCCGCGACCAACGTCATCAGTATCTCTTACTCACAAATACTTTTGTGCAAAACTTCTACTTTTTCCCTAAGAAATCACCTCCAACAGTAGAATTTCATTTATATGACGTTGTTAAAGAGATGACATTAGCTGAATTCTGCGAGGTTTGCAGAATACCCTTTGAGGGCACCTTAGATGAACCCCACCGTACCGAAGTAGAAGTTTTTATTAACACTATCACTGTGGGAGAAACCAGGAAGGTTTCTGATGCAAGGATCACTAGCATACATTTTCCTGTTTTACGCTACTTTGCCTTATTTGCTAGTCGTTGCTTGATTGGACGCGGAAACTGTGGAAACCTTAGTATTCCTGATATTAGCATTTTGTTCCATGGTTTATACCGCAATAACTCTATTAGTATGGGTGGAATTGTTGCTAGACGGTTAAGTCTGAACCGTACTAAGGACCCCATCTTTGGAGGCATTTATGCTTCACGCCTAGCTGAACATTTTGAAATACCTATTAGGCATGAGGAGAAAGAAGAAACATCACTGACCCGTGCTTATTTAGATTATAAGAGTATGATAGCGCATGACTTTCTTGTTAAGAGTTGCGAAGGGGAGCTCAAATACAAATTATACTTTGATAAACATCACCCTGAGACTATTACTTTGCCTACTCCTTCTTTGTTTTACTTATCTACAGGTCCTCACATCGTTCCGTGGTCGGCTGTTCAAGCCTATCGGAATCCTGCACCAGCCCCGGAACCGGAGCCACAAGATGAGCCTCCATGACTATTTGTTTATTCTTGGGATCCAGAGGAGGTTGCCAGCCAGTGGCAGCCGGAGCCTTCTGCGTCACACTATGACCCCAGCTTCACCTACAGGTATCCGCTAGGTTATCCCTGGCAATAGACCAACTTAGGCCAAAAGCCTAAGCTTGGGGGAGTACGTATTTCCCACCGACATTACATTCATGTTCACACACACTCATTGCTAGATGTCGGTGCTCATACTCTTTCACTGTAATATCCATGCTACTTTATTTTCTTTTTCCTTCCTTCTTTTTGTGTGTTTAATAAACCTTAAGAAAAACAAAAAAAATAGTAGTAGTTTATTTCTTTGCTGTAGTAATCAAAAAGAAAACCCAAAAATATTTCCCGTTCTTCTTTTGCTTGTTGGGAGCTTTCCCGTGTAAATAGTTTTTATTTTCTTTTCCTTTTTTGGGGGGGTCGAGAAGACTATATTGAAAATGCTTAGTGGCTCTTATATGCATGAATGATTATTTAACTTAGAGCCCATATTACTTGTCTTCTCTCTTGAGTTGAATGCTTGCAGATTCCAGCTTAGTCCAATGCACGTGCACTCTTATTATTATACACATCGTTCGGTCGTGCAAGTGAAAGGCAATAATGATGATATATGATGGACTTATTGGGATGAGAAAAGCTGGTATGAACTCAACTTGTCTTGTTTTTGTAAATATGATGATTCATCGTTCCTGAGTCAGCTATTATGAAGAGAACATATTTGCAATGACATTTAGAGATTATAGTTGCTTGTGCCATGCTTGATTAGCTATGAGTTATAATGGTTTACCTTGCGTGCCAACATTCTATTAGAATGATTATGATGTGGTATGATGGGATGGTATCCTCCTTTAAATGAATTGAGTGACTAGACTTGGCACATGTTCACGCATGTAGTTGAATCAAATCAACATAGCCTTCATGATATTTATGTTCATGGTAGATTATATCCTACTCATGCTTGTATTCGGTGTAAATTAATTTTAATGCATGTTTACGACTGTTGTCGTTCTCTTAGTTGGTCGCTTCCCAGTCTTTTGCTAGCCTTCACCTGTACTAAGCGGGAATACTGCTTGTGCATCCAAACTCCTTAAACCCCAAAGTTGTTCCATATGAGTCCACTATACCTACCTATATGCGGTATCTACCTACCGTTCCAAGTAAATTTGTATGTGCCAAACTCAAAACCTTCAAATGAAATTCTGTTTTGTATGCTCGAGCAGCTCATGTTTCAACTAGGGCTGCCCTTATCTTCCATGTTAGGCGGTTATTCTCAAGAGGAGTGGACTCCGCTCCTCATTCACGAGAAAAATGACTGGTCTCCGGGATGCCCAGTCCCATGCTTTATGCAAACTAAATCAAAATAATCGCAAACAAAACTCCCCCTGGGACCCGTTGAATGTTGGAGGCACTCGTTGTTTCGAGCAAGCCATGGATTGATGCTTGTGGAGGAGGGGGAGTATAAACTTTACCATTCTGTTTGGGAACCGCCTATAATTTGTGTAGCATAGAAGATATCGTCATCTCATAGTTGTTGCGTTGACAGCAAAAGTATGCCGCTCAAAATGTTATTCAATCTCTATTTTAAAACCGAGCTCTTGCACCTCTACAAATCCCTGCTTCCCTCTGCGAAGGGCCTATCTATTTACTTTTATGCTGAGTCATCATCCTTCTTATTAAAAAGCACCCGCTAGAGAGCACACTGTCGTTTGCATTCATTATTATTGGTTTATATTGGGTATGACTTGACTGGATCTCTTTTACCATGAATTACAATGTTTAGTCAGTCCTTGATCTTTAAAGGTGCTCTACATTTATGTTTTGCGGTCTCAGAAAGGGCTAGCGAGATACCATTTTGTTATATCATGTTATGATTATTTTGAGAAAGTGTTGTCATCAGAGTTTTATTATTATGGCTCGCTAGCTGATTATGCTATTGATATAAGTAATTGTGAGACCTTCGTGTTATTGTGAGTATGGTTAGTTCATAAAAATTGCTGAAACTTGAATGCTGGCTTTTCATGTTTACAACAACAAGAGCAAACAGAGTTTGTAAATGTTTTTCTTTTTCTCTTTCATTTTGTCAACTGAATTGCTTGAGGACAAGCAAGGGTTTAAGCTTGGGGGAGTTGATACGTCTCCGTCGTATCTACTTTTCCAAACACTTTTTCCCTTGTTTTGGACTCTAACTTGTATGATTTGAATGGAACTAACCCGGACTGACGCTGTTTTCAGCAGAATTGCCATGGTGTTGTTTTATGTGCAGAAAATAAAAGTTCTCAGAATGACCTGAAACTCCACGGAACACCTTAGGAAAAACAAGAAAAAATCCTCGCCAAAGATGAAGACCAGGGGGCCCACACCCTGTCCACGAGGGTGGGGGCGTGCCCCCCTGGGCGCGCCCCCCTACCTCGTGGGCCCTCGGGTGGCCCTCCAACGCCAACTCCAACTCTATATATTGGCTTTCGGGGAGAAAAAAATCAGAGAGAAGAAATCATCGCGTTTTACGATATGGAGCCGCCGCCAAGCCCTAATCTCTCTTGGGAGGGCTGATCTGGAGTCCGTTCACGGCTCCAGAGAGGGGGATTCGTCGCCATCGTCATCATCAACCATCCTCCATCACCAATTTCATGATGCTCACCGCCGTGCGTGAGTAATTCCATCGTAGGCTTGCTGGACGGTGATGGGTTGGATGAGATTTATCATGTAATCGAGTTAGTTTTGTTAGGGTTTGATCCCTAGTATCCATTATGTTCTGAGATTGATGTTGCTATGACTTTGCTATGCTTAATGCTTGTCACTAGGGCCCGAGTGCCATGATTTCAGATTTGAACTTATTATGTTTTCATGAACATATGTGTGTTCTTGATCCTATCTTGCAAGTCTATAGTCACCTACTATGTGTTATGATCCGGCAACCCTGACGTGACAATAATCGGGACCACTCCCGGTGATGACCATAGTTTGAGGAGTTCATGTATTCACTATGTGCTAATGCCTTGTTCTGGTTCTCTATTAAAAGGAGGCCTTAATATCCCTTAGTTTCCAATAGGACCCCGCTGCCACGAGAGGGTAGGACAAAAGATGTCATGCAAGTTCTTTTCCATAAGCACGTATAACTATATATGGAATACATGCCTACATTACATTGATGAACTGGAGCTAGTTCTGTGTCACCCTATGTTATGACTGTTACATGACGAACCGCATCCGGCATAATTATCCATCGCTAATCCGGTGCCTACGAGTTTTCCATATACTGGTTCTCGCTTATTTACTTTTCCGTTGCTACTGTTACAATCACTACAAAAACACCAAAAACATTACTTTTGCTGTCTTTACTTTTGTTACCGTTACCACCACTATCATATTACTTTGCTACTAAACACTTTGCTGCAGATACTAAGTTTCCAGGTGTGGTTGAATTGATAACTCAGATGCTAATACTTGAGAATATTATTTGGCTCCCCTTGTGTCGAATCAATAAATTTGAGTTGAATACTCTACCCTCGAAAACTGTTGCGATCCCCTATACTTCTGGGTTATCAATGTCAAGAAAGGATCACGCGCGCACGGGAAAAAGCGGTCGGGCATGCGCTAGTTTTGGCGCGCGGCGTCCGACGCGCTTTATAAAATCCAATGCCTTCCCACCGCTCTGTGCCTTGCCACCGCTCTCTCCCCGCTCTGTGCCTCGCCACCGCTCTCTCCCTGCTCTTTTTCGCCTCACCGCCGCCACACCACCATGCCGCTGCATCGCCGGGAAACTTGGGGATACCGCGGCGTCCGCGCGCGCCCCTCTGGTGGCTTCTCCGCCGAGATCCGGTTCTGCGGGATGTGCCTCAACCTTGGCAATTTTGACACCACCAACGAGGCCGCCCGCGCGTACGACGCGGCGGCGTGGCGCCTTCGGTGGCCTCATAGAACATTGAACTTCCCCAACGTGGCGACACGAGAGCGGGCGCAGGAGCTCGCGCCTCTGCCGTGGCTTAGCACCGACAAGGATCGTCACGATAACCGGAGGAGGGAGCACCGTCTTGGCATCGCCGAGATGGACGAGGAAGCCATGGCGCTGTGGCGCCAACACTTCCCGCAGGACATCATCAACCAGCGCGAGTTCTACGCGCAAAGGAGGTCGGAGAGGGATAAGAGGAGGGCGGAGCGAGCCGCCTATCGCGAGGACAAGCGTAGGCGAAAAACAGACGCTCAGTTCAACATGAGGCTAGGAGCAGCATCGCCCTGGGAATCCTACGACGATCGGTATCTTCACGCCTACAGTCAAACATCGGAGGAGGACATCACCGAGGAGGAGTCGGACGACGAGGAGTAGTTGAATTATCTTTTTTTATCTATCTATGCTGAGAACTATCCTCTACTCTCTAGTATCTACTTCTCGATCTCAGCACTGTAAACACTTTTTTAAAGTGCCGAGTGTTGCATTCTGTTGGAGATGCTCTAACATGGAAGACGAGTGCTTTAATGTTGCCCACAAGATGCGCGAGTATTACTAGTAGTATATTTTTCTTGCCATGTTGAGATTTTAAAACCACGAGTGCGAACATGTAGAGGAGCAATGAAGACCAAACACGGGATATTCGGGACATCTTCAAGGAGCATGGCAAGTTAAAGAGGAGCCACACCGAACCTATAAAACGAGCTTTGGTAAGTAACACGCTTTCAATTACTTTCGTTTAGCCTTGTGTTCTTCGATGTGTATATGTTGCAGTTTCTATTCCTCTTAAGCGTGGTGTTCTTCGATGTGTAATAAGAAGAGTCTTAATCGTCCTAATGCTTTCATTTTTAGCTTGATGTAGGAAGTGGATGTTCTCACCTTGTAGTCTGTTTTTATATTTCTTTTCCTTTTGAATTCACTTCTCCGAGTTCTGTTTATCTGACTTCTACTAAATGGATCTAGGTTGCTCTGAGTATTGATCTAAAAAAGAAGTAACTTCATGTCAGGATGCAGTTCCTGCGAGGAGGGAAGTATGGTCAACCTCGAGATCATGTTTCCAAAATGAGGCTGGATTACACACAAGGTAACAGTTCCCTAATGATGCTGGATTAGACACAAGATGCAAATTCCAAAATGATGTTGGATTACACACAAGCCAGGTGGAGTCGTCAGCTGTTCGTGTCCTCGTGGCATTAGTAAAGGCTAAAAGAAAGCATGCATCAGCCCTTGAGAATGTAGCTGAGTTCCTGAAGAAGCGAAAAGAGCAATCAAATGCTCTCTTCACCCAAGACAAAGAAGAGATGGAAGAAGCCAAAAATAAGCTAGCAGAGGCAGAGCAGGCTAGGCGTCTCCTGCTATCTAAAACTGTTGTCAATACTTTCCAAACAATTACTTTCCAAACAATAACAGACGAAGCGTTGGACATGGTATAGTTCACGCGCAATCCCGACATTCCAAGTTCAACTTCCACATCAAACTCATGTTCACAGATATCTGCACATTCATACATAATGTCCACAACCATGATTCACTTCAAAGCCAAAAAAAATGTGAGGAGAGTTATAAATGAAGAAAAACCTCTACTAGTTCCTGCTACCAGTGCGAGCACAACAAGTCAAGACCATGCATAAATTAATTATATTTTAGTCATTTTTTGTGTTCTAAAATGCCTACCAGCTCGCGGAAGGACGTGTTGCCGGCACACGCGCGGATTCAATGAAGGCAGGCGGGGCAGTCTTAAGCTGGTTGCACGCGGCAAGGAGGCGTGCTCAGCCGGGCCTACAGCAAGTGCGGCCCTCTTGGCCGGCGTGCCGGTTCAATGCCTGCGATCTGAGAGGTCGCGTCCGTGTCAGAGCAATCACTTCCTCCAGTCCTTTTTTGTTTGGGTATAACAAAATCTCGTTTTTCGTTCACATTTTACAAGTAAAATTTGGGGACAAACTTTGACCCAAAGTACGATGGCGACTAGTAAACCAGAATGGAGGTAGTAGTTTTTTTTAATCAAAGAAGGGTTTCCCCTTCCGATTTTCATTACTGAAAACCAGCATCTAAATCTAAACCATTGTATTTGCCCTAGAACTACAAGGTTCAACATCTCGCAACATAAACCCATACAACCATATGCCAAGGAGGTACGTCGTACTATGAATTCCATTTTCGCTCCATACCAATCATTCTAAAAACTACTTACTACTTATAACGTGCCATTGAAAATCGGAACTCTTAACCACGCTAAAAACGATATTTTAAACGTGGCTACTTGATCTGTGGCAACTGGCGAGCCACCGCGCTCCAAGTCGTTCACCTGTGGTCCCAACCATCAACTTCTACGGATCAAATTATCACGCGAGCTGACTATTCCTACAAAGGTACTCCACCATGTACCCGGTACTCGCGAATGCAGCAATCGTGCACCTAGGGTTTTAGGGTTTATTTGTTAACATCGCCTTTATGTAACACTCATGTGTGTGAGACAGCGAGAGGCCGACTGCGTGCGTGTGCCTCTTCTCTTCGTATATGTACTCCACCGTTTGTCTAGTGTCCAAAAAATTATAATAACTACTAGCAATGTGCCAATGCGTTGCCACACGGTCAAAGTAGATTAATACATATTCACCGATTTGATAGAAAAAAAGTCTAGATTTGAAATACGCATATCACTAAAAATATGTTATGTTTCACTCAAAATATATTCCTTTGGCGGTTTTGATGAGATAAGGGAGGAATGTTGTTGGTTTCAAGATTTGAGAAGTGGTATATGTCTAATTTCTACTCTTACTAGCAAGATGCCCGTGTGTTGCACAGAACATCAAGATCTTGTGGGAGAAAAGGATGAACGAGGGAAGGCCTTATCTGCAAATGTGGTGAAGAGTGTGGGTAAATTGCCATATTTTCCTTCCTACCCATCAGATATAAATCAGATGACCTACATTGCAGGATGGCAGGCCCACCATCATCACCAACTCTATTTTTTATCCCTACTCTTATAAAAAGCATTGTCGGTGATGACCGTGTGTCTGCCATCCTGCAATATAGGCCGCCCGATCTATATCTGATGGATAGGAAGGAAACTATGGCAATTTTGCAAAAAGATACCCACACCCCTCTCTACATTTCCAAATAAGGCCTTCCCTCGTTCATCCTTTTCCCCCGCAAGATAAACTACTCATACAAATGCATCTTGATGTTCCATGCAACACATGGGCATCTTGCTAGTTGTTGCAAAAAGCCCATGTGTGTGTGAGAGAGAGGGAGAGTGGAGGAGGACGGAGTGCATGTGTGACAAAGACACAAGGAGTGTGTGTGCGATAGGTATCAGCTTAAAATGAGGCGATAGTGTGTGTGTGCACGATTGAGAGGGCGTGTCTCAAGAAGGGAAGAAAAAGCTACATAGATACAAGGAGCGGGAGAGAGACATGTATGCGATGGTGGAAGCACAAGTGTGCGGGTGTATAAACCTATCTAGAGGCTAGCTAGTTGATAAATGTTTGTGAGAGAAATACGAGTCGGGGTGCGAAAGCGAGAGTTTTGTGTGTGTGTGAGAGAGACGGTAGTCGGGAAGGGGAGTGGAAGCAGGAGTTGTGTGTGTGTGTGTCTGTGTGAGAGAGAGAGGAGATGGTAGTCGGGGTTGTCTGATCGATAAACAAATGGATAATGTCAGTCTGGGATGGAGACGAAAAGGAGACCGCAACAAATGTTGTGTCTACATGAGAGAGATAGAGAGTAATTTTAGTGGTATGAGTAATATGTAGAGACATATAGGTGTGTGAGAGAATCCCATAGAGATAAAGACAAAGTGAAAGACGAGTGGAGACTGTGTGTGTGGCGGTGAAAAAGAAAGCTTAGGTACCGAGTGATACCAGAGAACAGTAGAGACGTGAGAGATAATAAAAACCGTGTAATGTATAATGATAGGGAGAGTGTGACACTTCTCAAGGGAGATGTCGAGAGACCATGTTTGCGAGGATAGGAGAAACATTAAGTGAGCGTGCGGGTGAGCTGGAGAAAAGAGAGTGATAGCTACCTGAAGGAGCATGCATGGGAGAGAGATGGGCGTGAAAGGAGTAAACAAAAAAGGGATTCAAATATTTGAATTCGAGATGATGATACATGTAATCCATACTCGAACCAAAATTGATCTATCAAACATGCATACTCATATGAATTCACGCACATCTATGTTATTTAATATGTAGATATTACTGATCCATACATTTTAGTAGAACATAATTTGGTTAAAAAAATTCGAATTCAACCTTAAGATTTCGAGAACATTGTATTTGTAAATCATATTATACATATAAAGGAGCAGAATTCTTTGTTGTGCTTTTGAAAGTATCTATAAAAAATGATGTATATAGAATGTAATACCAATTGAAAATGGATCCCGCCCGGAAAAAAAAGAATACAAACGGGATTCGAATTGAGTTGGCACGGTAAACGTGCACTCTGCAAAATTTGAACGAAGCGGGGAAAGTCGCAGTAACCGCCCGAAACCAAAATCTGCGAGATGGAAATTACTACTGCCTATCCCTGCCACGCAAAGCCTATCTGCTGGATTTCTATAGGTTTCGATAGGGGTAGGTTTGTAATTTCACCCAAACGTGACGTAACCGCCTCTCACCCAAATTCATACACGGTGGGCGCCAAAACACAGTGTATCCTCAGCCAAAATCGACTCCCTCCCTGATTCATATTCATACACGGTGGGCGCCAAAAACAAACTCTCGTCGGCAAATATTCGGTGTATGCGAGATTACCGTCCTATCCCCAACCGACAAATGTTGCTGTGATGTAGTAGAAATTTGAAACGGGGCCTAAGTTTGTAAATTTCCTCACATTTGAGACAAGCGCGCCCTGAATACATGGTTCCCCCCCCCTTCCTCTCTACCTCCCTTTTCCCCATTCGTACTCCGTGGGCACCAAAACACCCTCTCCACCCCACCCTCATCCGTCCGCCGCCGTCCGCCACCCCATCCACCGCCGTCCTCCTCCACCATGCCGGAGCTGATACCCCGACGCCGCCGTCCATTACAAGAGATCGACCTCTCTCATCCACGCCTTTGGACTGGGATCCTTGCATCCCGTCCTCTCGCTTCATCCCTGCCGTCGTCCACCTTGCCGGTGCCGCTCATACGACCGTCTCGTCCACCGCGCACCGCCGCCACCGTCTACCCTCCTAGATCTGCTTCCACGCCGCCGACAGCCATCGCTACCGCAGCACCGTCAAATTCTCAGTAGATGCGTACCCGGCGCCGCACCAGAGGCGGTACTCTTTCGTATCTGCTCAACTTATTTATCGCAGCAAGAAAATAGATTGTCACTGCTTTACTCTGATTTCTTGTCTTGGTTACGAAGTTGCCATTGTCCGGTTTGCACCTTCAGATCTGCCATGGCATGCTCAACACTATACTCCCAGCTTATGGTTTTCCCCTTTTATATTCCACACTAGTTAAAGCAGTAGACTAAATTTCAAAATTGGGTCAGTCGATTTTTCAGAGCTCGCCGGATTTCACCGGTGCGATCGAAGGGGCTCGGGTG
>NC_041391.1:166892388-166900666 GCF_002162155.2 Triticum dicoccoides | reverse complement strand
GAACGAAGAAAACTCGACGCGGGTGGGGGTTGGGGCGGGGGTGGGGGTGGGGGTGGCGGAGAAACACAGGCGGTGGGGGCCGGTGGTCCGGCCGGCGGCCCGTGCGGTGTTCTGTATGGGAAGAATCAGAGACGAGGAAGAAGAAGGGTTAGGAGACGTATGATCTTCATCCAACCGCCTGAAATGGTCGAGAGACAGCTGGGAGTTGCATTCTTAATGCGCTCTGGTTCATCATGTGTGGGCACTGCGCAACCAACATTTTATTATCCAAAATCTGCTTGCACTTCTTTACCATGTTCCTCTTCCGTTCTTCTTTAATATGTACTCTCTCCATTCCTAATGACAAGTCTTGGTATAGATTCCACCATGGACTACATATGGAGAAAAATGAGTGAATCTACACTCTAAAATGTATCTGGATACATCTGTATGTGATCCATAGTGGAAATCTCTACCAAGACTTATATTTTGGAACGAAGGGAGTATGATAGTAGTACGGTATGTTCCTTGTACTAAAGATGAGCAGGGACATTTGCAGTGTAGAGGTCTATACGGTTGGTTGTGATGGACACTTTGAGCCTCTTTTATTCCTAGGATCTTGTAAACATAGGAATAGGATTTGTAGTGGCCTGCCCACTTGAATCCTATAAGAATAGCAAGGAAATGCGGGGAGCTGTGTTGCCTTTGAGAGTTACACTGATATTAACAGTACCGCACCTTCACTTGAAGAGAGCTGGTATCCGAAGCCTTTCTAGCCGTACCGGCAATACTAGTACATATATTCCAGCAAGTTCCACTTTGCTGATTTTACTCTGATGCTTACGGTTTTCCACGTTATATCTGCACTATGATCTGTGTAGCTGCTTTGTGTCGCACTAGCAGTAATCCACTCTTGAAGCTAAACACTGCAATGACTTACAAAATTGGCACCAAGGCATTGAGTGCCATTCTGGATGCAATGAAACTCATACGCTCCCCACCTGTTGATTCTTGTTCAGAATATGATCCTAATGACTATTCTAACCTCGAGGAGTCAAAGACAGATGGCATGTCCTATTCACCCATCAAGATGCCTGTTCTAATTTGGCAATGTTTTATTGATTGCGGGTATCTTGCATATGTTGTCTTGCATTTCTTCTACTTTGTTGCACCGCCATCTACTTAGTTTACTCATCCTATATGTAGAGATGCCATGCCCATCCATTATCAATACATATTCCATCTGTCATCATGCCATTTTTTCCACTCAAATGTTGTTCTTGTGCATCGGACATCAAAAAGGAAGAGGGTGATTGCCGAACCTGAAGGACCACCAGCAAAGTCCTTGAAAAACGTGGTGGTGCCGGAGAAATCAGACAGCACCCCACTTATATTCGTTGTACAATCAGCGACACAAAACATAGGACCGACTCCAGCGGACTATACCCATACTTCACTGGCCACACCACTAGCCCCACCACACAGGATCTGCACTCCAGCAAAAGGTATACCGATTTCATTTGCCATAGCACCAGCTGTACCACAGAAAAATCCCACTCCAACAAAAAGTACAGCAAGTCCACCGGCCGAAGACCTATCCCAACTGCAGAGACGACCAATTCTTGCAGATTGGAACCCCATTCCATTCATTCCCAGTTTAAAAGACAATGCTTTCAATGTTGTTAGGGACTACGTGCATATATTCCCAGCTTGGGAAGATTATTATGAAGACAAACACCATTTTCACATCTTCCTGTCCAACTTACGTGTAAGTGCTATTATTCATGGTTATTATTTTCCTGTTTTCTGCTGATTGAACACATCAATAATTTACATTATATTGTTGTAACTAGGCGAGGGTCAATCTGGATTGTCATGACGAGCAAAGCTTGCTTGTGCTTTTTAAGGAAGCATTGCAATAGTATCGGCGTTACCTGAGGAAATCACACTTTGATGGCAAGTCTATAAACGAATTTCTGATGAAGTCTCCTATGCTAAATTAAGAAGACATTGAATGGAAAAACCTTGTTATGCACTGGTCTCGTTCCCAGGATGAGGTACTGTCTATGAAATCACATGACAATTTGAACTTCTAGTTTTCCGCATGTGCCTTACATATCTTTTTTGCAGGAAATCTGCTCGAAGAAGAATTCCGGTTTGAAAAGAACAATAGGATATCGCAAATATGCTGCCCGCTGTTTTGCTCTTGTTAGTATCTGTTGTCCTGTATCACTGTACTTTCATACATAACTGGTTCATTATGTGACAATAGTATGCATGATAGCTTGCTTATTAGTTGTTCGCTGCAAATTATCTGATCTGTATGAATGGTTACATTAGTGTAGAATATATCTAATGCCAATGTTTTTTTAGCTCTGCATTGTTCTTGTAAGTACATGTTGGCCTTTATCAGTGTACTTATAATGACATGTAGTTGTTCATGTACCATCACTCTGCAGCTTATTTTCCTTTGCCCTCCATTTTCTACACATCAGATCTATATTTACTCTTACCATAAGGTTGGTACTGAAGAAGTTTAGCTGTGCATTGCTCTTGGCTATACCTTTTGCCTATATTGTTGCACTTACATTTATAGCTACTTGGTTATGTAGCATCACTCTTCATCTTATCTTAAATATTCTCCATTTTTTCGTATATTATCACATCTATATTTACTCTTAACAAAATGTAGCATAAAGGCAATGCTTATGAAGAAGATTCTGTGGTAAACTTCTTGAATTGCCCCCCCCCCCCATCAGCATGGACAAGGCCTTTATAGAGCCTATCTTCATCAATAATGTAAGTTTGTCCATAAGCCTTCAAACTTTGTTGTATATATTTGGTTAGGCATGACTACAATAACTATTTATTTTTGGTGTTTGCATCAAATTGCATGTTTAAAGTTTATTATGTAGTTCATAAACAAAAGTTTGTCCTTTCTCAATTTAAGTTTTCAGTTGTACAACCAAGTTCCTTCTTCATACCATGTAAATTAAACTATACAGAGCAAGTGATCTTCTTTTGCACTGCATGTATGCTTCTGTTCTTCATCCGTAATCCAGTGGTGTGGTGAACCTACCTACTACAGCACAATGTCATATTCTGCAATGTCTTAACTATGAACAATGTCATATCATTCTACTATTATTTAAACCGTCTCTTTATTTGCCAATCTGAAATGGGATAAATTGACAGCACACTAACCATTGATACTTATGAGTTCTTGATCTGTAATCCAGTGGTGTCGTGAAGCTGCCAACTCCTTCACAATGTCATTTCCTGCCATGTCTTGACCTGAACAATACCATATTGTGTTAATACAATTTTAAACTCTGTCACTTTATTCGTCAGTAAGAAATGTGATGAATTGTCAGCACTGATACTTTTATGTGCAAAACCTGTCATCTGTCTGCTTGTTTATCTTTCAGAGTGAGGAAGATATAAGTGTTGAACAAGCGCAGTCTCATCATCTTGCTTAGCTGCTTGCGCTACAGCTCCCCAGCAGGGCTAACCTTTCTTGAACTCTATTGAAGTGCTGTCGGTTTTGTATATTATTTTGTCGGCGTGTTTATTTGCACCGATGGCGATCTTTGATGCCCAGTGTATGTAATCTGCTGTCTGCTTGTGCTTTATTATCATAGTGGTGAACTTTGATGCCGAGTGGATGTAATATGCTGTAATTTATTTATTGTATAGTCTAGGTTTTTTCTTATTCACGATGCTGCAGTTATTTTACTGTATATATATATATATATATATATCCTGTCTTCGTAGTAAACCGGCCAAACCGTAAAATTACGGTACATAATCGGGCCGTCATGCAATCACGATGTAGGTTGGGCCTGAAACGTGCCGAACAGCTAATGGGCCGGCAGCAGCCCGAAATGAACCCCGACCCAAGATTGTGCGAATCAAATCACGGGCTTTAACAGGCCAAAATTGCCTCGGCCCTTGTTTGGCCCAATCAGATATCGGCTGCGAGCAGGCCGGATGCAAACTGGGCGTAGTTAGGCCCAACTATATGACAGGCTTTTAACAGGCCAAAATTAATATAGGGCCGAAATGTTAAATGAGGCCTTAACAGGCCAAAACTACTATGAGGTCGTATTACTAAGTGGGCCTTTAGCAAGTGGGCCCAAAAGCATAGTGTCTAGTTGACGGGCCGAATCTGATATGGGCCACAATTGAGCCCAAAGCCTCTTAAAGGGCCGGACCTGATTTGGGCCGTAATTTGGCCCAGAACGTGGTAGGCTTTTAATGGGCCGGATCTCATATGGGCCACCATTAGGCCCAGAACGTGGCAGGCCATTAATGGACCGGATCAAATATGGGTCGGCATTTGGCCCAAAACATGGCAGCCAGTTAATGGGCCGGCCTACTAGGGTCCTCAAAATCTTGTGGGCCTACAGTTGGGCCGGCCCATTAATGTCGGTGAAATCTCGTGGGCCTTTAGCTGTGCCGGCCCATTATGATCCGCAAGAATCTTGTGGGCCTTTTCCTGTGCAGGCCCATTATGGCACACAAAAATCTTGTGGGCCTTTACCTGGGCCGACCTATCATGGCCCACAAAATCTTGTGGGCCTTTAGCTGGGCCGGCCCATTATGGTCCTCAAAATCTCGTGGGCGTTTAGCTGGGCCGGCCCATTATGGTCCGCAAAATCTTGTGGGCCTTTAGTTGGCCGGCCCATTTAAACTTGATGGGCCGGTCCATGTGTCAACATATCATAGGCGCGTCTCGCCCATTGGATGAGTGACACCCGTGCCAGCGCGGACCTGACACGTCTCTCCTTCAGCCAATGATGATTTTACACGTGGAAAATCCCCATTGGTCAGGGCTGTTAACGGGTTATCGGATCCAAAACCCGACCCGATAGCTGAACAATGATCCGTTACGGTGGATGCCACGTGTCAGTCACCCTTGACGAAAGCACTTCTGTGACGCGCGATTTATCGTCATGGAAGTGGACACTTCCGTGATGATAATTTTGGTAATGTCATGGAACACTTCTACGACAGCACAGGTATGACTATCTTGATTGTATCATAAATTTGTCATGGATGTACATGCATGACAAAAAAACGCGACCTACTGTGACAAACACGTATCATCACGGAAGTGTATTTTTTTGTAGTGGGAAGAACCGGGATGCAATCGCAGTAGTTCTCCCTTTACTACCCTAGCCGATATAGCAGAACGTAGGGTAGCAAGACAGGAGCCGGGCAACCCAACTATTGACCCAAGACATGATTCGGAGCCGATGCATATAATGTTATAAGTTTGGGGTGCCGAACGACCGTGAGGGTGTTCGGACTTTATTGCCGTATTATGGGTACAACGAGGCCCCTCGCATATTAAGGCATATCATAGTGTACGGGTGCCATTTGACAAAGAGTGTCAATAAGAAACAACAACAAATAAGCGTCATATAAAGCCACATGTTGCAATTAAATAATACGTCGATGCGTACGAGTACAGGTGATGTGATAAAAAGAAATATGACTTCGGAACCTATTGAGACCAGGCGGGGGAGGCTGTGTGTGGATCCGGGTTGTAATCGGATGGTCATCGAGGGGAATATCTAAGGATTCCCTTACGCACTCAAGCTGGTTCCCTCCTTGGTATATTCGTCCCCTCACGGGTCTGGTCGCCATGTTGCCAGTCATGGCCTACACAAAAGTGGACCTGCAAAGAAAATGCAAAAAACGTTGGTGTGCCACGAGCGGTTAAGCTGCATTGTATGACTTATCCTAGCTTTTCCTCCTTCTACTGCCGGAGTGTTTAATTGAGCTCCTGACGAGCCGGGTTATCCTGCCGCGAAGTAGTTCAGACTCCTTTGACGGTTTCCAGAAGCTTGGTCATCGACTCAAGGTTCGATTGAAAGATGCCAATCTTTGCTTCTACTGTTAAGGCGACGGTGTACTCTTCGGCACGGAGGGGGCGTTCGGCCTTGCCATTAACTGTTATGACGCCGCGCGGACCGGGCATCTTGAGCTTAAGGTAGGCATAATGTGGCACCACATTGAATCGAGCAAACGTGGTTCGTCCGAGCAATGTATGATAGCTACTGCGAAAAGGGACGATGTCAAAGATTAACTCTTTGGTATGGTAATTATCTGATGGTCCAAAGACTACCTCCAGAGTGATGGAGCCTGTACAACAGGCCTCCACACCTGGTATAACACCTTTAAAGGTTGTTTTAGTGGGTTTGATCATTGAAGGATCGATACCCATCTTGCACACTGTGTTCTGATACAGCAGGTTCAGACTGCTGCCTCCGTCCATAAGGACTCGTGTGAGGTGGAATCCGTCAATTATTGGGTCAAGGACTAGTGCGGCTGAATTGCCCTGACTGGTATTGGCCGGGCAATCCGTACGGTCAAAGGTGATCGGGCCGGACGACCATAGGTTATATTTTGGGGAATCTGGCTCCGTTGCGTCGACATCCCTAAGAGTGCACATCTCCTCCCGCTTGGGAATATGGGTGGTGTTTATCATGTTCACCGTTTTGATTTGCAGGGGAAATTTCTTTTGCCCTTCTATGTTCGGTGGTCGGGGCTCCTCGTCGTCGTCATTGCTTTGCGGCCCCTTCTCCTTGTTTTCGGCACCTGACCTGCCGGCTTGTTTGAAGACCTAGCATTCCCTATTGGTATGATTGGCTGCTGTTCCTGGGGTGCCGTGAATTTGGCATGGACGGTCGAGTATACGGTCCAAACTGGACGTACCCGAACTGTTTCTTTTGAATTGTTTCTTCCCTTGACCAGTAGTAGAGCCATTGAATCCGGCATTAACGGTCGTGTCTTCGGCGTTGTCGCCATTATTACAGAGCTTGTGTTTGTTGCGTCTGGGCTTGCCATTGTTATCTCTTGGTTCAGAAGTCCCAGGCTTGCTTGAGACGATGTTGATACGAGCTAGCCAGCTGTCCTTGCCCGCACAGAAGTGGGTCATGAGTGTTGTAAGGGCTGCCATGGATTTCGACTTCTCTTGGCCAAGGTGTCGGGCAAGCCACTCGTCACAGATGTTGTGCTTAAAGGCCGCTAGGCATCTGAACATTCGACAATTTGGTTCTTTTTAGTTAGGAACCGAGTCCAGAATTTCCTGGATGACTCTCCGGGCTGTTGGGTTATGTGACTTAAGTCATCAGCGTCCGGTGGTCGCATGTAAGTGCCCTGGAAGTTGTCAAGGAATGCATCTTCCAGGTTCTCCAAACTGCCAATGGAATTTACTGGCAGACTATTCAGCCAATGCCGAGCCGGTCCCTTGAGTTTTAGTGGGAGGTACTTGATGGCATGCAGATCATCGCCGTGGGCCATATGAATGTGGAGAAGGAAGTCTTCGATCCATACCGCGGGGTCTGTTGTTCCATCATATGGTTTGATGTTCACGGGTTTAAACCCTTCTGGAAACTCATGCTCCATTACTTTGTCAGTGAAGCATAGGGGGTGTGCGGCGCCTCTATGCCGGGCTACATCACGACGCAGTTCAAATGAGTCTGGTCTGTTGTATTCGGCCCGGCTAGATTTGTATTTAGTATATTCGGTGTGGCAGTCATCATCGCGCGTTGGAGCGCGCCCCCATGATCCATAGATCGATCTTGACTATCCTGCTTTATTTTCCAATTCGTCACGCAGGTCTTGCGTGTAGCCCCCGGCCTTCGTGTTTTTATTTGTTTGGCGACGGGGTGCGGTCTGGTGTTCGGGCTGATACACGCTTTGTCTCGGCCACGATATGGTCGGTCAGCCGCATCCTGCGTTGGTAGTGTAGGCTCTAGTGCCTCCTTCTCGAATTGAGGTAACAACCTGCACTTCGGGTAACTTTTGGTTGGGCGCTCGAGTCCGTATTCCTCGGCTGCCAGGACCTCAGTCCATCTATCAGTTAGCAGATCTTGATCAGCTTGAAGCTGCTGCTATTTTTTCTTCAGGCTTTTCGCAGTGGCTATAAGTCGGCGCTTGAAGCGCTCCTACTTGATGGGGTCCTCAGGCACGATAAATTCTTCGTCGCTGAGGCTCACCTCGTCTTCGGAGAGAGGCATGTAATTGTCGTCCTCCGAATCTCCATTCTTTGCCTGTTCATCAGGGCTAACTTGCCCAACCTCCCGTTCGGTTTGCTCGAAGCTTGGCTGGGCGGGATTGTTTTCGTCTTCGGCATCATCCGAAGTGCTATTATCTCTTGTGCTGGTATCGCTATTTTTGCTATGGTGGGGCTTAGAGCGGCGCCGCTGACGCTGGCGCTTGGGTTGCTTTTCAAGGGGATTATCCTCCGTTGCCTCATCGTCATTGCTTTCTTTGGGTGTGTCCACCA
>NC_041391.1:166886271-166892209 GCF_002162155.2 Triticum dicoccoides | reverse complement strand
GGTTCCTGTTCTTCTTAGGCATCGTCGTCCATACCGTCGATGCCTTCGGAGTCGAAATCAAGCATGTCGGTTAAGTCGTCGACAGTGGCTATCAAGTGGGTGGTGGGTGGGTAACGAATTTCTTCATCGTCCGCTTCCCACTCAAACCGGACATAGTTCGGCCAAGAGTCTCCTGGTAGGGAGAGAGATTTTAATGAGTTTAGCACGTCGCCCAAGGGCGAGTGCTGAAAGATATCCATGGAGCTAAACTCCATGATCGATGCCCAGTCAGGTTTGATGGGCACGGATGCACGCGGTTCGGAGCCCCTGGCCGGAGACGAGTCTGAGGGTCCGAAGAAACAGACCTCCTTGGAAGTGAGATCTGTGTTCGGTTCTATCCCCGCTGAGTGTGCGGCCTCCGTGGCAGGGTCCATCCACCCATCCTCGTATGGCACGATCTGCTCAGGATTTAAAGCTAGGGCAGTTGCAGGTGCGAACTCCTGAACACCGTCTGACGGCCGATCTAGGTCATGCCCGTCGCGACTGTGGGGTGTACCTGTCATGGGCTCGAACCCGTCGAATATCAAGTCTCCGCGGATGTCGGCAGTGTAGTTCAAGCTTCCAAACCTGACCTGATGGCCAGGGGCATAGCTATCGATCTGCTCCAGATGGCCAAGCGAGTTGGCCCGCAGTGCGAAGCCACCGAATACGAAGATCTGTCGGGGGGAAAACCTCAACCTGGATCACATCGCTGTAGATGATTGAAGGAGCCATCAAGCCTTACGGTGACGACACAGTGGAACTCTCAATGAAAGCACCAATATCGGTGTCAAAACCGGCGGATCTCGGGTAGGGGGGTCCCGAACTGTGCGACTAAGGCTAATGGTAACAGGAGGCGGGGGACACAATATTTACCCAGGTTCGGGCCCTCTCTATGGAGGTAATTCCCTACTTCCTGCTTGATTGATCTTGATGATATGAGTATTACAAGAGTTGATCTACCACGAGATCGTAGAGGCTAAACCCTAGAAGCTAGCCTATGGTTATGATTGTTGTTGTCCTATGAACTAATCCTTCCGGTTTATATAGACACCGGAGGGGGCTAGGGTTACGCAGAGTCGGTTACAGAGAAGGAAATCTACATATCCGAATTGCCAAGCTTGCCTTCCACGCAAAGGAGAGTCCCACCCGGACACGGGACAAAGTCTTCAATCTTGTATCTTCATAGTCCAACAGTCCGGCATAAGCATATAGTCCGGTTGTCCGAGGACCCCCTAATCCAGGACTCCCTCAGAGACCCAGGTTGATCTGGATCCCGTGGGGGTTATAGCTGTTAACGGACAGGGACGGGGCCACCACGGGGCCGTAGTGCGGGCGAACCTCACACATGGCAAGGGGTGCGGCAGAGGCCAAGGCCTCGCCGTACGTGGGGGGCGCCGCAGCCGCCGCGCCGCCAGGTGGTCGCTAGGGACTTCAAACCCTAACATGACCGCCGATTCCATGTATGCTACTAACATGATTTCTTACTATGTAGTACTCGAGAGAGCTCTAAAAAACATACAATCGCTGTGTCAACAATATTTCCAAGCAATTATTGTATCCGGTTGCCTGCCGTTTGACGGGCAACACAAGGCTGCCACCTATCTAGTAATCCATGAAATCCTCAAAAATAAATATGTAGTAATCCATGACACCAGGCGACAGACACGCAATTCAAAGAAGCAACCATGCCGAAGATCATGTTGATCCTTTTCTTCATCCCTTCCCTCCTCTCCCACTCATACACAAAATCTATGATAGATTTGCTCAGGAAAAAAAATCCATACAGAATAGTCGCACTCCCCCACGGTGAACTACCACTCTCCTCTGTCTAGTCCCGACCACACCAGCATGGACATGTCGATGCCAACCCAGTAAGCTTCCATCTTCGTCATTCGACTGCTGCAGCGTGCATGGATGAGAGCAAACTGTATAACACCGTAAGCTTGGATTTGATTTTCTCCAAAATCTCACAATAACTAAACAAAAGTAAAGGTGGATCTTCCATCGCCCTTTAAGATAGCTATAGGAGGTCTTGTGTGAGTGGTAGTTCACATTGGGGGATTTCTGCGTATTTATAGCTGGACTCTGGGCTATGGATAGCATCTTCGCGCATACATGCATGATAAATGCATTCTAAAACAGAAGAAAATTCATATATTTGTGGTGTGGGTTGTACGCAATGCGAATGACCCATCCGCCGAGCATCTAGTTTGTGTGCGAATAATATGTCAAGAGAAGAAATACTTTCGCGTTTTCCGAGTGAAGGAGAATATTGGAGTACTATCTACTCTTATATAGGAAATCAACCTTACATGTAATAATTCTTCAGAAAGAATTCTCTTCGAATAAGAAGCATTTTACCGATTCCAGGCAAAAGTCATTTATCACGTTCCATTTTTTAACCTGAAAAGAGAAGGGAGCTCCTTCAATACACTACAGAAGCAGAGATTTGACCCGTTGATTTACAAACCAGCCGAAAACGAGGGAAATCAACCTTCCATGTAAGAGGTCTTTGAGATATTTTTTCAGAGCAAAAGGCCTAAGGCCGGTCCCTTTATCAAATAAAGCCACAGAGTTCAACAGATTCGCTCCCTCGTCATCGTTCAAACTTGAGTCTCTGAATTTTAATCCATGTAAATGAAACTTTCAGTAATATCATTGCAGAAGCGAGCTTTGGGCCCGTCGGGCTGAAAACTGTTAACTCGACGCCATGCTCTCTGGACTTGGTGCAAGAATGTTGTCAAACAAATCATGAGACCAAGTCTGGATGAACTGGCTGGCTGGTTGGACGGTTGTCCTATATGTAAGCTCAGGAAAATCCTGATATCTTGTTGCGAACAACAGAATCATACCGTTCACTGCCATGTAGTGTAGGATATGAAGAATTGCTCAGGCGCTAACCATCCCGAAAAGCTGTTTTCTTTATATTGTGCATTGATTAATTAATCAAGAGATGTTGTTTGGCTGTATAACAGTTCTGTATGCAACAATGGTGTAGCCAAGTGACAGTGACGTTTTCAGTAATGAGAGAATACCATAGTTGCTGAATGAAAGTAATAATGTGAAGTTTATGTTGCCGTTGCTTTGATACAATAAGTCTTACGCTGGCTGAAAGCGTGTTCTGGCCTTGATAAGTCAAAGTGGTTATTTGCCGTGGTTAGCCCCAACCGGCTGGCATCTCTTTATATTGATAGATCAACTTGTACAACAAGAAAATATAGCGGTATACAATACCGAAATATACACGTACACGTATACGCAGAAAAAACAACTCTAACACCCCCCTCGATCTAAACCGTCGTGAACAAGGTTGAGATTGGAACGGAATCGACGAAGTGTGAGCTGAGTACGTAGTAGACTTTGTGAACACGTCAGCCAACTGATCGCCAGTGGAGATGAACCGAACATCAAGGGCACCCAAGGCAACCCGCTCGCGCACAAAGTGGAAATCAACCTCGATATGCTTTGTGCAGGCGTGAAAAACTGGATTGGCAGATAACTATGTGGCGCCAATGTTGTCACACCACAAAACAGGAGGTTGGGAAAGAAACACACCAAGCTCCTTCAACACGGAGTGTATCCATATAGCCTCAGCGGTGCTATTGGCCAAACCCTTGTACTCTGCCTCAGTACTAGAGAGAGAAACCGTGGGTTGCTTGCGAGAACTCCAGGATACCAGACTGGGTCCAAGAAAAATGGCAAAACCGTCCGTGGAACGACGATCATCAGAACAGCGCGCCCAATCTGCATCAATACTCAGCCCCGTAGATGCGGAGCGCCGGAAACG
Source organism: Triticum dicoccoides (assembly GCF_002162155.2). Taxonomy (NCBI): domain Eukaryota; kingdom Viridiplantae; phylum Streptophyta; class Magnoliopsida; order Poales; family Poaceae; genus Triticum; species Triticum dicoccoides. Next base: position 166,888,401 of record NC_041391.1, on the reverse strand, counting down.
CAAGCCAGTAGACACGGTGCCTCGGATATATCGAAGGATGCGCTTCACTGCCTCATAGTGAGCGGTAGTAGGCTGCGACAAGTAATGGCACACCTTGTTGACAGCAAATGACAAGTCAGGACGTGTCAGGGTGAGGTACTGTAGACCCCCAACAAGACTCCTGTACTTGAAAGTATCCTCAGAGGTCAACGGTTCACCTTGATCTCGAGACAATTTGTCGAAAGTAGACATGGGAGTAGTAACAGGCCGACATTGCTCCATGTTGGCCCGGTGCAAGAGATCAAGAGCATATTTGTGCTACGTCAACACCATACCCTCAGAACTACAAGCAGCCTCAATACCAAGGAAATACTCCAGGCGCCCAAGGTCCTTGATAGGAAAAGAACCAGAAAGAGTGGCAACCAGCTTCTCAACATCAGACGAAGAGGATCCAGCCAAGACAATGTCATCAACATAGACGAGCATATATATGACAACTCCCTAATTATCGAAGATGAACAGAGAGGTATCTGCCTTGCTAGCAACAAAACTGAGCTGATAAAGATTGTCACTCAAGCGTGCATACCAGGCACGAGGCGACTGTTTGAGACCATAGAGAGCACGCTGCAGCTTGCGAACATACTGAGGGCACCGCGAATCCTCAAAACCAGGAGGCTGATACATGTACACTTCCTTAGAAAGAAAACCATGAAGGAAGGTATTACTCACATCAATCTGACGAAGGCACCAACCACGAGCCAGCAAGGGAAAGCACCAAGCGAACTGTGACTGGTTTAACCACAGGGCTGAAAGTATCATGATAATCTATACCGTACTGGTATGTGAAACCTCAAGCCACAAGGCTCGCCTTGTATTTATCAACTGAACCATGGGGATGGAACTTCGTTTTGAAGATCCACTTGCTGCCAACAATGTTAGTGCCAGGTGGACGGGGTACCAATATCCACGTCTTGTTAGCCTGAAGAGCCTCAAACTCGGCCTCCATAGCAGCACAGCCAGCCCAGAGAGAGCGGTGCGATGAGATGCTGGCTCCACCATAAACGCCTGGCGGCGATAGGGATCATAGCGAACCGTGCCATCCCGATATACCTTGGGACGGGAGATAGCATTGCGCCGTCGCGTGACGAAGACCCGTGCTAGTTCGGCAGCGGGAGGCACTGGAGGCGACAAGGGTGGTGAAGCGGGCGGAGACGAGTGCGATGAAGTGGACCCGTCACAGGCCGGAGATGCAGGCGAGGATGGGCTTGGCGAAGGAGACCCATCGCGGGCCAGCATTTCAAACGACCGCCCAGGCGGCGGAGAATGCGAACGTGGGCCACAGTCAGGGACCGGGGCCGGCGTGTCGGCCTGGGCGGGGTCGGCACCAGGAGTGGCGCGAGAGGCCGGACCAGGGATGGCCTGTGTGCCTGCATGCGAGGCAGGCCCGTCCGAGGCATGCAGAGGTGGTGGCGCCGATGGCGCCTGTATGTCGATCGGCAGGGATGACGCTGTGGGGACCTGCAAAGGAGAACTAACAACAACACCAGGTGCATTAGTCCGTAACAAGGTAATGTCATAACCACGCGTGTCGGTACTCTGAGTAACTGGTTCATCTGACGGAAGCGACACTGGAAGAAGTTTGGAGACATCAACAGTGGCATCGGGAGTGGCATAGGGAAACACCGTCTCGTCGAAAACGACGTCACGAGAGATGTAAATACAACCAGTGGAGCGATCAAGGCACTTGTAGCTTTTATGCAGGGGGCTATAACCAAGAAACACACACATCCGAGAGAGAAACTCGAGTTTACGTGAATTATACTTAGGCAAACTAGGCCAACACGCACATCCAAATGTGCGGAGAAAAGAATATTCGAGAAGCATGTTGAGGAGGCGAAACACGGGTGTGGCATTGTTGATAATAGGCATAGGCATCCTATTGATGAGATAGCAAGCAGTAAGAAATGCCTCATCCCAAAACCGAAGAGGTAGTGAGGAATGCGCTAGGAGAGCTAGACCCGTCTCAACAAGATGACCGTGCTTGCGTTCAGCTATATATACCGTTCTGTTGAGATGTATGCGGACAAGACACACGATGAGTAATGCATGTGCGCTGAAAATAAGCATGGAGACGGTGATACTCACCCCCCC
>NC_041391.1:166855150-166886019 GCF_002162155.2 Triticum dicoccoides | reverse complement strand
TGAACAGAACAAACCTTAGCATTTAAGAGACGATCAACATGGGTTTGAAACTGTAAAAGATGCTCTCAACATCAGACTTATGTTTGATCAAGTATATCCAGCAATAGCGACTATAGTCATCAATGAAGCTGACATAGTACTTAAAACCCCGGGAAGAGGGCACAACAGGCCCCCAAACATCGCTGTGAATAAGCTCAAGTTGTGATGTAGAAACACGAGTAGAATAATTATACGGTAACTGGTGACTCTTAGCATGCTGACAAGCATCACATACGGAAGACTCAATGTTTGGAGAACACAACAATTTATTGGAACTAACAATGGTATGAACTATTTTATTCGAAGGATGACCAAGACGTCGATGCCACTGCTCGGTAGTCAACCTAACGCCGGAAGACGCATGATGTCCAGAAGCTATGGTGCGGCTGAATGGAAGAGGGTAGAGGCCGCCACGACTCCTACCGCGAAGAAGGATTTTCTTCGTGACCTTGTCCTTGACACAGATTTTTTTTATGAAACTCAACGAAGATTTTATTGTCAGAAACAAGGAGATAGACAGAGAGCAAACTATTGCTAAGTTCAGGAACCAGAAGAATATTTTTTATTTCAATTGGGGTGGATGAACCAGGTAAACGAGAGTGACCAACATGCGTAATAGACAAACCTACACTATTGGCGACTTGCACTTGATCCATGTCGGTGTAGCACTCCTGGATGTTCATCCGGCTCATGTCATTGGTGAGGTGGTTAGTGGCGCCGGTGTCGAAGAGACAAGGCTGGCTGGGGCCAGGCTAGTAAGAGGCAGAATTTCCAGCATGGTTGTCGTCGTACTAGAACGCGTGGTTGTAGCATTGTTTGCACTGGAGCGTCATGCCCCCAGTGCCTGCAAACATGACAACGGGGGCACTCGCAACGATTGTTGTGCCTACCACCGCCATTGCCCTGGCCACCTCCACCGTTGCCACCACCACCGCCCCCCTGGTTGGAGCGGTTTCCACGGGAGGCCTGCTGCTGGCCGCCATTGTACTAACCGCCTCCTTGCGAGCCGGTAGGGCGACCCCCGGGGCGGCCGTCGTTGGTGGTGTCGGCGAAGGGGTGGCCCCCTCCACGGCCGTCACCATGCCACGCCACGGCATTAGCGGAGGTGGAGAACTCGGGGGCGAAAGCATTCTGCTCCTTGAGGGACTCGCAAGAGAGGAGCATGGAGTAGAAGTCCGACAAGCTGAGGTTGTCAGCGCCGGCGGCAGCCAGCACCGTGAGAGAGTGCTGGAGGGACTCTTATTGAGGCCCGAGACCGACGATGATGTAGTCGATTACCTCAGCATCAAAGAGAGGCGACCCCACCTGGGCCATGGCATCCGCGAAACCCTTCATCTTCTGAAAGTAGGCGGTGGCGGTGAGGTCGTTCTTCTTCAGTGTCGAGAGTTGATGCCGCATCTGGTGCACCCTTGCCCTATTCTGCACCGAGAACATGGACTCGAGGCACGCCCACATAGACGACGCAGTGGTGCGGCCGATGACATGTCCGAGGATCTCCTCCATCATGGAGCCGACGAGGATGCTGAGAACATGTTGATCAGTGTAGAACCACAAGGCGTAGTCCGGATTGGGCCTGGTCACGGCCTTGGCACCGTCTCCTTCGGTGATCGTGGTCGGAGGCGCTCTGCAGGAGCCGTCAAGGAAGCCGTACCATTCTTGGACGGCGATGTTGGGGACGACCTGCATCTTCCAGAGAAGAAAATTAGTGCGATCTAGGCGCATCGTGATGGTGTTGATGTTGTGGCGGTAGGGGCGGAGATGAGGGTGCCGGCGGGGATGGATGGGGCGGAGGGCGAGGCCAACGTGCTGGTGGAAGTGGAGAGCTACGACACGGAGGTCATCACGTCGGATTGCCGCGGTAGCGGCACGCGGGCGGCGGCGGCGGAAAGTCGGCAGCGGAGGAAGCGGGGTGAGGGAAGAAACCCTAGGTCAGATCGGCCTACTCTATATACCAAGTCAAAGTGGTCATTTGTCGTGGTTAGCCCCAACTGGCTGGCATCTCTTTATATTGATAGATCAACTTGTACAACAAAAGAATACAGCGGTATACAATACCGAAATGTACACGTACATGTATACACGGAAAATACAACTCTAACATGATAGACAAACCCAGGAAACCTGACTAATATGCCATTTTTTTTGACAGGCCTACGGCGGGCTTACGCCGGCCTGAACCATTTCATTATAAGATAGAGTACATTTACAAAGGATGAAAGTTGGGGGGGCGATTAAAAAATAGTTGGGTTACAATCTCATAGATAAGTGGAACAACATAGTACACCAATCACATAGAAGGTTCACGGCCTGCTCATTGGAGCATCTGTTGGACCAAGGCATGAGGTCATTTGCAGCTGAGCGGGCGTTGAGGCGGATAGGTTGCAAATCCTGCCTAAAAACTTTTGCATTTCTTCTTTTCCAGATATTCCAGAGAATAGCAATGATGACCGTTGATCGTGGTCTGTTGGCCAGGTCCATGCCCCAAAGATGCTGAAAGTCCAACGGTACTGAAGCAGAAAGAGAGCTCAGTTCCTGCCAAAGAGGGCGAAGTTCGGGGCATTGAAGGAATAGATGACTCGTTGATTCAGTGGCTGGACAGAACGGGCAGCAGTTGGAGTCAGATATGCCCCTGTTGAAGCGTCTTTCGTTGGTGAAGAGTCGATTTTTACTTGCGAGCCATAGAAAAATTCTGCATTTGTTGGGTGGATAATTTTTCCAAATGGCCGGAGCGAAGTAGTCGATAGGCTTGTCGCTCCAAATAGCCTTGTAAGCCAAGTTGCAAGTCGGCGGCTTGCCGTCGATATGTCCAATTCATTTTTCAAGTACCTGCACATTCAAGGAGACTGTTGCCAGCATAGCACGTAGGTTTTCTAGTTCCAGCTCAGCGACATGAGAAAGGCGCGGCGCCAAATCCAGATTAAAAGTAGGAATGCTTAGTACTCAGGCAATAGTGGCTGAAGGTCGGAGCGTATGGGAGAAGAGAGTAGGGAAAATTGTTGCGAGATTTTGGGTGGAGTTTTGTACCCAAAGGTCTAGCCAAAAGGCACTGGTCATACCATTGCCAATATGCACCTTCGTTATTGATTGGAAAAACTCAAGCCCCTTGGCCATATCATGCCAAACACTAGATTCAAAAGGGTGAGGAGTATCAAGGTCTTGGTTATCAGACCATCCATACTTGACAGCAAGGTGGGAGCGAGCCCCAGAGGCAAAAGTTGAGTGAAGCTTATTTAGGTGGGAAAGCAGTAGGCAAGAGTTTAAGTGGTGCAGAGAAGAAAAACCTAGACCCCCTTGAGAGAATGGCGCACATACTAATTCCCAAGCCACTTTACACTGTCTGCACGAAACTTTATCCTGACCCGCCCAGAAAAAGTCCCGACAACGTTTATCGATTTCCTGGACAATACCCATAGGGAGCAAGAGAGCGGTGAAAGTGCAATCATGCCCTTAATCATATTTTGATGTTGATGACAACACATATGCTCGGGACTAATCATGTTTATCAAGTATATCTCAGGATTATGTTCCAAAGACTGTGTGCATGGATCATGACTAGGGACAAAAGCATATAACTCAAGAATGGAGATACAAGATGTTGACTTCATTTATGGTTTGTTCTTGAGTATAGGGATACCGCACTATTAAGAGGGGATCGATGGATCTGTGAAATACTTGCTCAAAAGTTGCTATCTATATACCTTGCCTTCGGACGTCCGGTGTTCTACGGACGTCCGGTCCTTCCTGATTGCCGGACGTTCGGACACTTCCGGACGTTCGACACTTCCACAACAGAAACATTTTTACGGATGTCCGGAACCCTCCGGACGTCCGACACTTTCACATCAGAAGCGTTCTTACGGATGTCTGGCCCCGCTCGGACGTCCGTATCCTGTACACTGGATTGTGGGTCACACTTTTCACAGCGGCCGGTCGTCCGATGACTGTCGGACGTCCGGACCCATTTGGGCCTCCGGACGTCCGACGTTCTCCGGACGTCCAGCCATCCTGTACCCCAAACGGCCACTTTTTCCCACCACCTATATATACACCCTTCCCTTCCACGGGATAGGGTTGACCATTCACTTTGAGCCTCACAAGAACACTCCTCACTCTCTCTCTCATTCATCCACACTAAATCCTAGATTCCAAGTGTTCTAGGAGCACTTTGAGAGAAGTTCTCCAATCAAGTGATAGATCCACTTCTTCCCCTTCTTTGCACCAAAGGAATTCATGACTTGAGCAAGTTTTGAGCATTTCCCCATCGTTCTTGTTACTCTTGGAGGTTGGAGACTCCTAGGCGGTAGGAGTCATTCAGAGAGGAATCGAACTTTGTGATTACCCTCGGAAAAGTTTGTGAGGGTTTGGAGACCACCCCAAGGTCTACCACTAGTGGTTGAGAAACGCCTCCGTGGTGTTGTCTCAAAGGGAGAATAGGGTGAGCCTTCGTGGCATTGGTGTGCCTTCGTGATAACATCCATCCCTCTAACGGTGACTAGCTCCCCTCCAAGGGAGTGAACATCGGCTTACATCCTCGTCTCCCGGAGTTGCGGTTATTCCTAACCTTAACTCTCTACTTGTGGTTACTTGTCTCTTTACACTTGCGTACATTATATTGTGCTTGCCTACTTACGTGTTTGTGTTATTTGCTTAGTACTTTGTGCTCACATGCAATTGTTAGGCTCATCTTCATATTCCACATTATTGTCTAAATATTGCCAAGTAATAATTAAAATTTGTAATTGTACCTATTCACCCCCCCTCTAGGTCCATCTCAATCCTTTCAATTGGTATCAGAGCCTCGTGCTCTATTCTTGTGGCTTAACCGCCCTAGAGCGAGATGAACCCAGATGGGACTCCCCTGGTTGTAGATCCTAAGGATAAAGGCGAGGCTTCTTCTGAAGTCAAGTCCTTTACGTCTCAGGATCTAGAACGGGCCCTTGCTAAGCAAAAAGAGGAGCATGATGCTTCTCTTGAGGACTTGGTCCAACTGATATTAGCCACGTTGTCCGCGGTGCTTGCACCACACTCAAGTGGCGTGAGTCCGAGGCCAACTGTGCCTACTTCATCACTTGGTTAACAACCTCCTAGCAATGAACACACCAGTGTTCCTTGGCTTTATGCAAGACCTCAGGTTGAGAAACCAAGATATAACCCTCAAGGCAAACCTCCTTTACTTACTGCTACTGCCGATTTTGCATTGTGGAAAGTTGCTATGCAGGATCATCTTCGACATGGAAACGATGAGATGCTGGAGATTATAGAGTATGGCTATCATGTGGTTGATCCAAAGAACCCCACACCAAGAGAAATATATGACAAGAACCTCAATGACATGGCAATCATGTGTATAAGGAGAGGTATGGATGAAAAGTAAAGGAGACCGTTCATACACATCAAAAGTGCCAAGGAACTATGGGAAAGTATTATACGATCCAGGACTGGCACTTCTACCCTCCGGAGTGCTCAATATGAAATTGCCAAGGGGCAATTGCAAAAAATTTGTATGGAAAAAGGTGAAACCCCCAATCAACTCCTTGAGCGTCTCATGACTCTCACTGCAGATATTGAGTCATGTGAGTGTGACAAGACTCAAGATGGATTCAATATGACTAAGAGGTTTCTTGTGGATAAGTTGCTTCATGCTCTTGCTCCATATCATCATCAAATGGTGTGGGACATAAGACAACACCATACCTTCAAGGAAATGACTATAGATGACATCATATCCACCTTCCAACTATTTGAAGAGTCAAAGGCCAATGCCACAAAACATCTTGCCATGCATGGTTCCCCATCATCAAAAATCAATCTTGCATTGAAGGCCAAGCAAGTATGTGAAGATGAGCAAAGTGAAGAAGAAGAAGAAGATGATGAGGATGAAGATGGTAATGAGATTGACTCCGACGAGGGCCCTTCATATGAAGACATGGCTCTTTTTGTCAAGAAGTTTAGCGGCGGAAAATTCAAGGGAAGATTTCAAAAGAAGAAAGTGAGAAAATGCTACAACTGTGAAGAAACCAGTCACTTCTCGAACGAGTGCCCTTATGAGAAGAGAGAAGATAAACCAAGGTTTGCCAAGACCTTTCCCAAGAAGAAGTTGCCAAATCCTTTGAACTCCAAGCTCAAGAAGAGAGATGGAATGGCAATGGTTGCTCAAGAAGAATCTGATCCGGATGATGTTAGTGGTGTTGCCGGAGTTGCTCAAGACTCTCAAAACACGTTGAGGTTAGTAAACAAGAGTGGTGATGTGGTCACCTACAACTACATGAAAGATTACAAGGGCAACGCTCACAAGTGCCTAATGGCAAAGGCCATGGTTGAAGAAGGAGAGGACCAAAGCTCTTCTGACAAGGTCAAGGTAACTCCACGATCAAATCCTCCTCTTTTCACACCTTCTACTCCTAGTGATGAGTACCTTGATGCGGAGGATAGCTATGAGGATGATGATCTAGATGATCCTATGATTGCTAAACTTAATAAGTTCATGTGCTCCCTCAAAGGAAAGAAACTCACTATGTTTCGTATGCTTATGGAGATGGTGAGTAAGCACACCATCACCATTAAGGAACTCGAAACCATCGTCACCAAGGAAAAGGAAAAGTGTGAAATCCTTGAGCGGAAAGTCCAATATGAGGAAGCACAAAATGATGAACTATGCTTAAAAATTGGTGCAAACATTGATGTTCACACTAATGATCTTGCCTCCTTGAAAAAGGCTATTGACTCTTGTGAAGAGTTAATGAATGATAAAAGCAAGCTTGTGAAGTCTCATGCTTCTCTATCTAAGGATTGTGAGCTTCTATCCGTATCCCTCAAGACTAAGGAAGGAGAGCTCACCGTTCTTAGAAAGAGTTTTGAGACGCTCAAACTTACTTATCTTGAAACTTTAGCCAAGGCTTACTCTTCCCCTATTATAAATGTTGATGCTTGTGCTACTAACTCTAGTAGTGATCTAGCATCTATTCTTGAGGAAAATCGTTTTCTCAAGGCTCAAATTGAGAAAGGTCTCATGACATGTGCTCAAGGGAAAAAGAATCTTGATGAGATTTTGAGTCAACACAATGAGGTGTTTGCCAAAGAGGGACTTGGGTTTGACCCTAGCACAAGTAAGAAGAAGACGTCCTCCCAAAAGTGCACAACTCCTCTAAACGAAACTTTTGTAAGAGAAGGGCACAAGGAGAAAGGTAAGGTTGTGAGTGGGAAGGCCACAAGGGGCATGCCCACTCTCAACAAGCCTAAAGAGTTCATGCCTCCTTCCTATGTACTTCGGAAGACTAAGGATGGAGAAGTCTTTGCAAAATTTGTTGGTCCTCGAAATGCATTCCGTTTCTATGCTATTTGGGTCCCTAAGACCCTTGTAACTAACTTGAGAGGTCCCATTGCAAAATGGGTGCCTCTAACCAAGTCCTAATTGTGTGTAGGTAAGCTTCTCCGGTGGAGTGAAATGGGTGGTTGATAGTGGATGTACAAATCATATGACCGGAGATAGCAAATTGCTCTACGATTTCATGGAAGCTATTCAACCATTCATGAGCATTATGTTTGGTGGAGGTTCAAAAGGACAGGTACTCGGTTTGGGCAAAGTGGCTATCACCAATGACATGTCTCTTGCAAATGTTATGCTTGTCCAATCCCTTAAATATCACTTGCTTTCTGTTCGCCAATTGGCTTCTATTGGTTATGATACACTCTTTGGACTAACGGATGTGAAAGTCTTTAAGAGAGATGCTCTCGAAGTGGCCTTTGTTGGAGAGTTGGATGGCAACCTTTACACGGTTGATTTCTCGAAAGAGAGCACATTCCATGCAACTTGTCTAATGGCCAAGGCTGACAAGGGGTGGCTATGGCATCGCCGGCTAGCCCATGTCGGCATGAGAAATCTTCAAGATCTCTTAAAGGGGAATCACATCCTTGGACTAACCAATGTCTCTTTTGAGAAAGATCGTGTGTGTAGTGCATTCATAGCCGGGAAGCAACATCAATCAAAGCACCCACCCAAGAACATAGTATCTACTTCAAGGCCCCTGGAGCTCCTTCATGTGGATCTTTTTGGGCCTCCTTCATGGGATAATCTTGGTGGGAAAAAGTATGGGCTTGTCATTGTTGATGATTACTCAAGATATACATGGGTGTTCTTCCTCAAGTCCAAGGACGAAACGAAGATCACCTTCATTGATTTTGCCAAGCAAGCCCAACGCAAGTTTGACAGAGAAATCCGAGAAATAAGGAGTGAAAATGGCTCTGAGTTCAAGAACTATACCTTGGAAGAATTTCTTAGTGATGAAGGGATTGAGCATCAATATTCAGCTCCATACACTTGTCAGCAAAATGGTGTAGCCGAACGGAAGAACCGTACACTTGTAGAATTGGCAAGGTCCATGTTGGATGAATACAAGTCACCACATAGTTTTTGGGCTGAAGCTGTCAATACCGCATGCCATGCATCAAACCGACTCTTCCTCCGCACTATATTGGAAAAGACTCCATATGAGCTTCTAACTGGAAACAAGCCAAATGTCAAGTACTTTCGTGTATTTGGGTGCAAATGTTTCATTCTCAACAAAAGAGAACGGTTAGGAAAATTTCAATCCAAAACAATTGAGGGTATATTTGTTGGTTATGGATCAAACTCTCACGCCTATAGAGTCAACACCAAATCCAATGGATGTGTTGTAGAAACTTGTGACGTGGTGTTTGATGAATTTAATGGCTCCCATGGGGAGCAAGTTGATCTAAGTGATGTAGGTGAAGAAGATTCTTCTCAAGACATTTTGAACATGGGTGTTCGTGCACTTCTTCCTATGGAACAAGTACCTCATGATGATGAAGAAGAAGATGGAGGTCTCACGCATCATCAAACTACTTCAACATCCATACCAACACAAGTTCCTATTGTTCAACCTATACCCTTAGCCCAAGTTGATGAGGTTGATCAAGTCTCACTTAATGATAACCATCAAGAGCAAGAACAAGAAAGTCCAATCATGGATGACGAACCTCAACAAATGCAACATGAACAAGAAGATCTTCCTCCACACGTGAATGATCCATATGTTGAAGATGTGGATGATGGAAATGAAGTTGAACCTCGTGAAACCCTCACCTCCATCATGCCTCGAGTGGCCGGTCATGTTGATGTTGACAAAATCCTCACCGGCATCTCGGAAGGTAGAGTCACTCGTAACCATTTGACAAACTTTTGTGCTCACTTCTCGTTTGTGTCTAGTATTGAACCACTCAAGGTACAAGAGGCATTGATGGACAACGATTGGCTTGTTGCTATGCAAGAAGAGTTGAACAGTTTTGAACGCAACCAAGTGTGGTCACTAGTCAAGAGGCCGTCCACCGAGCACAACGTCATTGGAACAAAATGGATTTTCAAGAACAAGCAAGATGAAAATGGTGTCATCATCCAAAATAAGGCAAGGTTAGTGGCACAAGGGTACTCACAAGTTGAAGGTTTGGACTTTGGTGAGACCTTTGCCCCCGTTGCCCGTCTTGAATCCATTCGCATTTTACTTGCTTATGCCGCTTTCAATGGTTTTACATTACATCAAATGGATGTGAAGAGTGCTTTCCTTAACGGTCCTCTACAAGAAGAAGTATATGTGTCACAACCACCCGGGTTCGTTGACCCCTTTCACAAAGACTATGTGTATAAACTTCATAAGGCTTTGTATGGCCTCAAACAAGCACCTCGTGCTTGGTATGATCATTTGAAGAAGTTTTTACTCGGTGTTGGTTTTGTGAGAGGGGTGATCGATCCCACTCTTTTTACTAAGAGAGACAAGGGTGATTTGATTCTATGCCAAATCTATGTATATGACATCATTTTTGGTTCTCCTAACATTCATTTGTGCAAGAAGTTTGCGGATTCAATGACCAAGAATTTTGAAATGTCACTCAATACGGATTTGAAGTTCTTTCTCGGATTTCAAATTCAACAATTTCAAGAAGGAATTTTCTTATCTCAAGCAAAGTACCTCAAGGATATTCTAGAAAAGTTTGGTATGTCTGACGCTAGTCCATGCAAGACACCCATGCCAACCAAAATCACTCTCACTGAAGACACGAATGGTACTCCTTTCGACCCATCTACTTACCGCTCTATGATTGGTTCATTGCTTTATCTTTGTGCATGTAGACCAGACATCATGTTCAGTGTATGCATGTGTGCTAGATTTCAAGCTTTCCCTAAGGAAAGTCATCATAAGGCGGTTAAGCATATTCTTAGATACCTTGTTCACACCCCAAAGTTGGGCCTCTGGTACCCCAATGATGCTAAGTTTGATCTCATTGGGTACACGGATGCGGATTGGGCTGGAGACAAAGTGGATCGTAAGTCCACATCCGGTGCATGTCAGTTTCTTGGACGATCCTTGGTGAGTTGGTCCTCGAAGAAACAAAATTGTATTGCTCTCTCTACCGCAGAAGCTGAATACATTGCTGCCGCTAGTTGTGCAACTCAGTTGTTATGGATGAGGCAAACTTTGAAGGATTACGGTATCACCTATAGAAATGTGCCTCTTCTGTGGGATAATGAAAGTGCCATCAATATTGCTGAGAACCCCAAAGATCATCTCCGCACCAAACACATTGATATTAGGTATCATTTCTTGAGAGATCATGTTGAAAAGGGTGATATTCACATTGATCACATTGGTATAGATTTTCAACTAGCAGATATCTTCACCAAACCTCTAGATGAAGCAAGGTTTTGTCAACTTAGGCGTGAACTTGGTATCTTGGAGCTTGACAACATTATGTGAAATCTAGTACCCAGTCATGCATGAATCTAATGTCTTGTCATGATGTAGGCATATACTTAGGGGGAGACATTCAATTCATGAATGTTCTCGCCCTACTCAATGCATAAAAAGAACCAACACTCTCAAAGTATCCATGGGTCTAGACCTATGGTGCTTTAACATGATGGAGTAGTGACTATGCACTTAAAGTTCAAGTCTTTCTGTGTCATGTCATGTCTACTCAGACATTGTGGCATTAGCCACCACTTGTAGTCTATGGCTATGATTGAGTAAGGTAGGATATGAGTTACTACATAAATAAGTTTTACTGTGAAAAAAAACAAAAAACAAAAATGCCTTTCTCCTCATCATGATCAACACCTGCATTCTTACCTCCTGTCCAAACTTCTGGCATCGGACGTCCGTAGGTTCCGGACGTCCGTGTGGTATTTCACTGCCAGACGTCTGTAAGCATCCGGACGTCCTTATATTCTGCTCTGATTACCTTCGACCGGTCGTCCGGCCTCTCCGGACGTCCGTAAAATCCACTCTGGTTCCCTTAAGTTGGCCTAGACGATGAAGCTTCGGACGTCCGGAAGACTCCGGACGTCCGTAAAAATCTTTCTGTTACAATCTGTCCGGTCGTCCGAAGCCGCCGGACGTCCGTAGAATCATCTCTGTCATCCTCTATTTGCTGATGGTCCAGACTCCGGTCGTCCGTCCGTTCCCGGACGTTCGGACGCATATGTGACTCCGGTCGTCCGTAGGCTCCGGACGTCCGTACGTTTTTACTGGGGTCTATATATACTGCGCCGTAGGGTTTGTCAACCAACCACATCCTCTCTATTTGGTTCGCCGCCGCCGCCGCTCCTGCCGTGCGTCCACTCCCCGCAGCCGCCCGCCGCCGTACCCCTCGTCGGGGTTTCTTCCCACCGCAGATCTGCGACTCGCCGTCCGGCCCGTCCAGCCGTTCTGCTCGGAGTTTCTCTCCCCGGCCAGTCCGTCGACCCCCTGCTCCAGCACGCCGCTCGGCTCCTCCGTGCTCTTCCTCGCAAGGTAGGGCACAACCTTCCCTCCCCCCTCCTCATGCATTCACCCTGATCTATGGAGGGGTGTTGACATGTGCTTTCCTTCTCCCCTAGGTCACGATGCCTCGGTCCAAGCACTCCGCATGCAAGCAAGTCGCCGGAGGGCCGGCTCGTCCGTCTCGTCGTGGTGGCTCCGACGACTCCCAGGAGGAAGATCGCCCTCGGAAACGTGCTGCTCGTCCTTCCAGCTCGTCTAGTGATTCCTCTTCGGAGGGGTCAGATTTTGAGGATGAGCTTGAAGAGGTGGATCCGTCCCCGATGGTTGGCGTCCGCGTCGCTGCCCCCAAGCCCGACACTCGTCGTCCAACCTTTCAACCTCCTCCTCCTCCAGTGCAACCCCACGGTGATGCCCGTCACATCTCCATTGAGCCTCCACTGTCACTAGGCCGTCATGTTAAGCGTTTCAACGAGGTCCCCAAATCTTCATATCTTAAATTGCATCGTGATGTAGATCAATTTACTGTTCTTAGGGATTCTCAGGATAGTCGCTTTCGCACAACTGTCCAAGCCGACATCTTCACCACGATTGTCATCCCTAAAGGCTTGTCAATTCATGTTTGCATTGATCTTGAGCACATTTGCACTCATCCGGAGAAATATCCGGGAGCCATTGAGCTCATTGAGTCATCAAATCTAGCTGCTCCATTCGCCTTTCAACACGATTTTAACCATGCTGCCATCCATCAGTTTATGCCACATGTTACTTTGCTCCTGATAACACTGTCACATGGATGACCTCCGACACTGCACTCACAGCATCTTATGCTCAGTTTGTCACTGCACTTGGATTTCCCGACACTGGGTTCAAAATCCACAAGGATGACCCCAACCATAAGCCTAAAGGCATTGCGGTCTGTGCGGATCTTCTTACACCCATACCATCCTTGTCTAGCACTGAGAAACAAAAGGGTCTAAATCAAGTCTCCATTTGGCGTTTCCCATTCAACATCATTTATCAGTGTGTCATCCGCACCATTTATCCCAAGATGGGTGACAAGGGCTCCTGCAGCAACTACTACATTGATCTCATGCATCGCCTCTTCACATCTCCTAAAGGGAAGATAAATGTTCCACACTTTCTATGGCATGAGATCCGCCTTGCTAGCTTCCAGCACAAGCGGGCTTTTCCTCATGCACCTTTTATTCAGGCATTTATCGAGAGTGTAGCTCCCTTTCCCATTGCACACACTCATATACATGAGAGATGGGTCATCCCACCTCACATGGCGGCTGACCATGTTCCTCCTCCTCCCGCTACTGCTAGTCGCACCGCCGCTAGTTTTCCTTCTCACGCTACCCATCCTCCTTCCAGTGATGCCCCCTTTGGGCGCATTGCTCGTTTTCTTGGGAAGGCTCATTCAGCCATGATGAAGATGTTCACCTACCATTGCTCCCAACACCACGATGTGGTCACTCGCATGGTCACTTCCAAGAACGCTCTGAAGGCTCGTCTGAGAGACTCAGGCATATATGATGTGAGTGACGATGAGCGTCTTCCTGTAGATCCCCCTCTAATTTTGGTTTTCCCTCCGGTCCTGAGTGGGCTGATTTCTTCGACGAGGCTGGTGGCAGTGGTGTTCATGATGATGATGATGAGGATGATCTTTAATACTGTTATGACATTCCCCCTAGTTCTTTTCTTTGGATACTTGATGCCAAAGGGGGAGTAGGCTCCATATGCATTACTCTAGCTCATTATGTAATCGAACCTATGTTATGAGTAGTTTGTTGAACTATGTTATGAGTTGTTGAACTATGTTATGAGCTATGTTATGAGTTGTTGAACTATGTTATGAGTTTGTTGGTTATGAGTTTGTTGAATCTGGGATTTGGTGAATCTATATGAAGTGTAACTCTTGATTATCGTGGCATCAGTTTGAGGGGGAGCCCTCATCATTTTTGTTTTTAGTAGTATATGTGGTATCACTTTGAGGGGGATCTTGCTTGCTACTTATTCTTATTATGGTTATTGAGCTCCACAACAAATACTTCCGATTACTATTATGAGTATGCATATGAGTTGTCATCAACTACCAAAAAGGGGGAGATTGAAAGTGCAATCATGCCCTTAATCATATTTTAATGTTGATGACAACACATATGCTCGGGACTAATCATGTTTATCAAGTATATCTCAGGATTATGTTCCAAAGACTGTGTGCATGGATCATGACTAGGGACAAAAGCATATAACTCAAGAATGGAGATACAAGATGTTGACTTCATTTATGGTTTGTTCTTGAGTATAGGGATACCGCACTATTAAGAGGGGATCGATGGATCTGTGAAATACTTGCTCAAAAGTTGCTATCTACATACCTTGCCTTCAGACGTCCGGTGTTCTACGGACGTCTGGTCCTTCCTGATTGCCGAACGTCCGGACACTTCCGGACGTTCAACACTTCCACAACAGAAACATTTTTACGGATGTCCGGAACCCTCCGGACGTCCGACACTTTCACATCAGAAGCGTTCTTACGGATGTCTGGCCCCGCTCGGACGTCCGTATCCTGTACACTGGATTGTGGGTCACACTTTTCACAGCGGCCGGTCGTCCGATGACTGTCAGATGTCCAGACCCATTTGGGCCTCCGGACGTCCGACGTTCTCCGGACGTCCGGCCATCCTGTACCCCAAACAGCCACTTTTTCCCACCGCCTATATATACACCCTTCCCTTCCACGGGATAGGGTTGACCATTCACTTTGAGCCTCACAAGAACACTCCTCACTCTCTCTCTCTCATTCATCCACACTAAATCCTAGATTCCAAGTGTTCTAGTAGCATTTTGAGAGAAGTTCTCCAATCAAGTGATAGATCCACTTCTTCCCCTTCTTTGCACCAAAGGAATTCGTGACTTGAGCAAGTTTTGAGCATTTCCCCATCGTTCTTGTTACTCTTGGAGGTTGGAGACTCCTAGGCGGTAGGAGTCATCCAGAGAGGAATCGAACTTTGTGATTACCCTCGGAAAAGTTTGTGAGGGTTTGGAGACCATCCCAAGGTCTACCACTAGTGGTTGAGAAACACCTCCGTGGTGTTGTCTCAAAGGGAGAATAGGGTGAGCCTTCGTGGCGTTGGTGTGCCTTCGTGGTAACATCCATCCCTCTAACGGTGACTAGCTCCCCCCCAAGGGAGTGAACATCGGCTTACATCCTCGTCTCCCGGAGTTGTGGTTATTCCTAACCTTAACTCTCTACTTGTGGTTACTTGTCTCTTTACACTTGCGTACATTATATTGTGCTTTCCTACTTACGTGTTTGTGTTACTTGCTTAGTGCTTTGTGCTCACATGCAATTGTTAGGCTCATCTTCATATTCCGCATTATTGCCTAAAATTGCCAAGTAATAATTAAAATTTGTAATTGTACCTATTCACCCCCCCTCTAGGTCCATCTCGATCCTTTCAAGCGGTCATGACATAGATTGGTAAGGATCGAAGCACTGCCCTAACCAAAACAACACGGCCTGCTAGGGTGAGAAGAACACCTCGCCAACCCGCGAGACAACCATCAATCTTGTCAATAATGAAGAAGAAATCTTTTAGGCTTAATTTGTGAGTGGAGAGGGGAATGCCAAGGTAGGATTGAGGGAACGATGCAACCGCGCAGCCAAAACTAGTTGCAAGTTGAGATGCGAGATCCAGATCAACATGAATGGGAGCAAAAGTTCTTTTGTGGAAATTAATCACCAGACCCATGGTATTTGAGAAATCAAGAAGGATAGATTTTAGAGTTTGAAGTTGGTCTTGGTCAGCTTGCAGAATGATAAGGGTGTCGTTAGCGTACTGTAGAACCGGGCAAGGAATGCTTGGATCGATCGGGTGAGACAGAAGGACATTAGCGGATGCCTGAAGGATCAGGCGTTGCAACACATCGGCTACAATAATGAAGAGATAAGGAGAGAGCGAGTCGCCTTGACGAAGCCCTTGTCTGCAGTTGATCCATGGGCCAGGTTTACCATTAAGGAGCACAGCCGACTGGCTAGTCTTATTAAGATTATGAATCCAATCACACCACACCCACGGGAAGCCCTTAGCTCTCCTAATGGCAGACAAGGCCGCTCAAGACACGGAGTCAAAAGCCTTGCGGAAGTCTAGTTTTAGAGCGATAGCCGATTTTTTGCGTTTGAAGCAAGTTTGAACAATATCAGCGGCATAGGAAAAATTATCAATGATACCTCTCCCTTTAATAAAACCGGACTGGTCCTGGTGAATGATTGAGGAGATAAAATGTTGAGCTCTAGTGGCCAGGCACTTTGAGCTGATCTTGATGACACAATTTTGCAGGGAAACCGGCTTGAAGTTATCGGGGGTCGTAGCTCCAACTTTTTTTGGAAGAAGCACAATGAAGGCTTTGTTGATCCTGGCTAACTCAGCGCAGCCCTTATGAAAATCATTCATGAGGTCGAGCAAGTCAAGCTTGATAAGATCCCAATTAACTTTCAAAAAGGCTAGCCCGAAGCCGTCCGGCCCTGGGCTCGCATTTACGTTCATGCTTAGAATTGCTAATCTAATTTCGTCCAGAGAGAAAGGTCTAGTAAGTGAAAGAGCTTGAGAAGTGGTTAGTTTAGAGCCAAGCAAGAGGTATCGAGATCAAAATTAATTACAGAGGGAGCTTCAGTTCCTAGTAGACAACTGAAGTAGTCGTGCAGCACGATAGCTTTTCCGTTATGGGAGGTCACGTCCGTCCCATTGACATGTAGACTGGGAATTTTATTTTTGCAAAAACGGACAGAAGCACACACAGGCATGTAAGCAGAATTTTCGTCTCCGAGAGTGCACTCTCTGATTTTTGCTCGCTGGTGCCGGTACACAGCCAGAAGTTTGTTAAGATGATGTAAGGCGACTTTTACTGCAATGCGCAGTTTAAGTTCTAGGGAGGAAAGAGGGTGAGCCTCCTCAAGTTTGTCAAGGACAGAAATCATCGTAGTGCAGTTTGTAGCATGCTGCCTAGGCGCCTTAGCGTTGACTACCCACCTTTTTGCCATATTCCGTGTACGTTTTAGTTTCAGGTAGATGCGGCCTGCAGATCCCAACGATCTATGGTTTGGTCCAACACTTGTCCAATTTGAAGTGATTTGCTGAACAAAAGAGGGATTTGAAAGCAGGTGGTTGTTTAGACGGAAAATTGAAGGTTTGGGGATATCGGTGGTAGCCGTCAGAAGGATGGGGACATGGTCGGAGGTAGTGCGCACAAGGGATGAGAGAGTTGAGTCAGGGAACAGATTGGTCCAATTTAAGTTTACAAAAGTTCTGTCTAAGCGAACAAGGATCGGGTTGTCCTATTGATTGGACCAAGTGTAGAGCCTATCCAAGAGAGGAACTTCCTGAAGGTGCAAGGAGTTGATTGCAGAAGCGAAAATGCCGGCTTCATTAGCGTTGAAATTTGCTGAAGATTTGTAGGACGGTCTTAAAACAATGTTAAAGTCCCCCATAATCATCCAAGGACAATTAATCATTTGAGATAGCGGAATGAGAGAGTCTAGAAAATCTGATTTAGAAGCATGGTCACAAGGTCCATACACATCTGTCACCACAAAGGAAGTGCCATTCGCACGAAAGGAAAACCAACAAGAGATAGCGTAGCGATAAATCTAAACTTTAGTGCACTCAAGATTTGCATCATCCCACGCAGTTAGGAGCCCACCAGAGGGACCAATAGAAGGCGGAAAATGATAAGATCGAAGACCGAGAGGAAGGAAAGAGATTGCTTTGAAAGATGAGATTTACTGAAGTTTTGTTTCCTGTAAACAAATAATCAAAGCCAAAGCTGATTGAAGGCCTTTTTTAATGTCAATGCACTTGTTTGGCCTCCCTAAGCCTCGAACATTCCATGAAGCGATTTTGATTGAACTATTCATGGGAAACAAGAGAGAACAACAGAAGGTAACTCGAAAGGTCGCAGAGATCATTAAAGGCCACGGTTACACTGAGAAATAGGAATGAAGGGAAATAAGGACCAGAGGCATACAAGGCACCCGCACAAAAAGTAGCAACACAAGCAGCGATAGCAGAATCTAAGCCGCATAAAATAAAAAAGAGGGGGGTGTTTTGTATCTTTAGCTTGTGGGAGCGGTGGCAGCATAAGATAAGGCATTTGAGAAGTTTCTTACGGGGGTGGGCTAAGCACCTTAGTGGGGTGTATAAGATTGAAAAGGATAGGCTCCTTTCTCTTATTCAGGCCCTTGATGTAAAAGCTGAAACTACGATCTTGCAACCAGCAGAGCTTCAGGTTAAAATTGAGGTGGAGAAGAGGTTGAAAGAACTTCTCCGCGAAGAAGAATTGAAGTGGGCATTGCGGGCTAAGGTACGCAAAGTTGTCCAGGGGGACGCGAATACTCAATTCTTCCACTTGAATGCTAATGGTAAGCACAGAAAGAAAAGAATTTTTCAGCTTGAACAAGATGAAGGAACTATTTTAGGGCAGGATAATCTCAAAACCTATATAACCGAATATTATGAGCAGTTATTTGGACCTCCGGAGGATAGTTGTGTGTCCCTCGATGAGTCCAGGACTGAGGATGTGCCTCAACTATCGGCTGCTGATAATGATATTCGGGTTGCCCCGTTCACTGAGAAGGAGGTGTTTGATGCTATTGCACAAATGAAAAATAATAAGGCTACCGGACCGGATGGATTCCCGGTCGAGTTTTACAAAAACTGCTGGCACATTATTAAGGGGGATTTGTTACCTATGTTTCATGATCTGTTCTCTGGACAGCTTCAATTATTTCACTTGAATTTTGGAACAATCACACTGCTTCCTAAGAAAACGGATGCTGTGAGAATAGAGCAGTTCAGGCCGATCTGCCTTCTCAATGTTAGTTTCAAAATCTTCACCAAGGTCGGGACTAATAGGCTCACACAGATTGCGCATTCTGTGGTGCAACAGTCCCAAACTGCTTTCATGTCGGACAGAAACATCCTTGAAGGGGTGGTCGTCCTTCATGAAACGCTCCATGAAATCCATTCAAAAAAACTAAATTGTGTAGTTTTTAAGGTGGATTTCGAGAAAGCCTACGATAAAGTCAAATGGCCATTCCTCCAACAGGCATTGCGTATGAAAGGTTTTGATGAAGCTTGGCGCCGCCAGGTTGCTTACGCAAAAAGGGAGTGTTGGAATTAAAGCGAATGACGATATTGGTCATTACTTCCAGACACATAAAGGCCTAAGGCAAGGAGATCCGATGTCCCCTATCCTGTTTAACATTGTGGTTGATGTGTTAGCAATCATGATAGGAAGGGCTAAGGAGAATGGTCAAGTAGGTGGCTTGGTACCTCATCTTGTTGATGGAGGTGTATCCATCCTTCAGTACGATGATGATACAATCATCTTTATGAAGAATGACTTGGCCAAGGCGAGAAATATGAAGCTGGTGTTATGTCTCTTCAAACAATTGACCGGCTTAAAGATTAACTTTCACAAGAGCGAGTTGTTTTGCTTTGGTAGAGCCAAGGATGAACAAGAGGCTTATAGGCAATTGTTTGGGTGCGATTTGGGGACTTTACCTTTTTCTTACCTAGGTATACCAATCCACCACCGTGAGCTAACAAACAGAGAATGGAAATGCATCGAAGACCGATTTGAAAAGAAACTGACTTGTTGGAAAGGCAAGCTCATGTCATACGGAGCCCGATTAATTCTCATAAATTCGGTGCTCACGAGTATGTCTATGTTTCTTCTGTCGTTCTTTGAAGTCCCAGTTGGAGTCAGGAAAAGACTGGACTTCTATCGATCGTGTTTCTTCTGGCAGGGTGATGAACTAAAAAGAAAATACCGCCTAGCCAAATGGGATATCATCTGTAGACTGAAAGACCAAGTGTGTCTTGGTATTGAGAATCTTGAAGTTAAGAACAGATGCCTTCTCAGTAAGTGGTTGTGGAAGCTGTCCAGTGAGACGGATGCCACGTGGGCGCAAATCCTTCGTAGCAAGTACCTTCAGACTAAAACTTTGTCCCAGGTGACAGTCAGGCCGACCGATTCGCCTTTCTGGAAAGGACTGATAAAAGTCAAACAATCTTTATTTAATAGGACAAAATTTAGTATTGCCAACGGGGCTAGTACACGGTTCTGAGAGGATACTTGGCTCGGAGAGGAACCCTTGGCCATTCAATACCCGTCTTTATATCGCATTGTTCAACGACGAGAGGTGTTCGTTGCAATGGTTTTTCAATCGATCGCCCTTAATATTCAGTTTAGACGGTCGCTAGCGGGCAATCGTTGGGAAGAATGGCTCCATCTAGTTAGGAGACTAATGAAGGTTCAGCTTTCTCAACAACCAGATGAATTATGCTGGAAGCTTACTAGGTCTGGAGTATTCACAGTTAAATCAATGTATATTGATGTTATCAATTCGAGCTTCATTCCTACCTCCAAGCATGTTTGGGCTGTCAAAGTTCCATTGAAAATAAAAGTGTTTATGTGGTTTGTCCATAAACAAGTTATTTTAACCAAGGACAACCTGACGAAGCGTAATTGGACAGGACCTACTAGGTGTAGTTTCTGTGATCGGGATGAGATGATCAAGCACCTATTTCTTGATTGCCCGCTAGCCAAAGTTCTTTGGCGGACGGTCCACATTGCTTTTAATATTACTCCATCGAATTCTGTCAACACGTTATTTGGGACGTGGCTTAATGGGATTGAGCCTGACTTAGCGAGACATATTCGTGTAGGAGTATGCGCTTTGCTGTGGACTATCTGGACTTGCAGAAATAATTTGGTTTTTAACAGAACATCACGTATTCATTTTTTGCAGGTTATCTTCCGAGCCACGACATTGATCCGTTCGTGGTCGCTGCTCACTCAGATGGAGGCCAGGGAGCATTTGGTTACTGGATCTATCCGCTGGGAGATGGTAGCTCGGGATATCTTCAACCGGTTTGGATGGCGGTCGTGTAATAGGATAGGAAATTAGTTTACCTATCTCTCTTTAGCCAGCCGGTTGTGACGTCCTTTATTTGGCTAGTTTGTGTTTCTAGCCCAGTTTGGCTCTGTGCGAGCTTTTATCTCTTTTTTTTCAGTTGGAGACATTGAGACCTTGTTGGAATCTTTTTATTTGGTTTAATAAGATGGTCGTATGCATCGCTGTGATACAGAGGCCGGGGAGATCCCCTTTTCGAAAAGAAAAAAAGCTTGTGGGTTTTCATTTGCTTTTTCTCTGCTCTGTTCTGTACTATTTCCACTCTCTAAACGCCATGAAAAGCGGTGATCACTGCATTTTCGTAAAAGAAAATGTCTTGTGGGAATTAAAATGATCCTTGGCGGGGACACGATTCACTAAAGCATAAAGTTTGCTCCACTCCCTCACGTGGCCCAATATCTAGCTGTTTGCTCTGCTGTATCACATCACATGAACATCAAATTTCCTCAGACCGGCCCCGATTAGCATGGACAAGTTGATACCAACAAGCAGCTTTCAAATTCTTTGGGTCCTTTGGGCTCATAAATTGCTCAGCGAGGAGGCCCGCGAGGGCCACATAGACGAGGATCCTGACCATGATGGAGTTGATGCCGCGGTAAAGAAATTCACTGCGGTTGTACTGTAGTTATTCTGTCTAAGATTTGGCACAACTAAAACTCAAACTTTTCATGACGGTAACTGCCACAAATGCCCGCTGCACCGTGCATGGATGTGATCATGGGAACAACCAATATAGCAATGTAAGCCTAGATTTGTTTTTCTCCAAAATCTCAAAAATAACTTAATAAAAGAGAAGGTGAATCTTCCATCACTCTGTAAGCTAGCTATAAGCGGTCCTTAATCCATGCGTGTGCTGAACTACGAGCAAGTGCTAGTTCACCGTGTGTGGAACGATTGCATATATATAGCTGGACTCCGGACCAGCGTAGCATCTGCGCGCGTACATTAAAGACCCATGCATTCTACTCCCTCCGTTGCAAAATAGATGACTTAATTTTATACTAACTTTAGAATAAAATTAAGTCATCTATTTTGAAATGGAGGGAGTAAGACCAAAGTAAATTCACATATTTGTGGTGTGGGCTGCACAAAACACCAATGATCCATCCACCCAACATCTAGTTTGCCTGCTACCCTCGCTCATCCGAATGAGATGTCAAGAAAAAAAAAGTGCTTTCAGGTTTTCAGCGAAGGGGACATTGCAATGCTTTCTTAGGGCAACTCTAACTTACCCCCAACTGGCTAGTTTACTCCTTTAATTGGCACCTAGCCGATCCCCAATCCGCATCAGCGGAGGAAAATTATCCTCATCCACGCGACCACGCCCCGCCTCCCTATTTATCCTTCACCACTCGGCGGCCGAGTAAAATTCCACGCCTCTCTAGCCATCTTCTCTGCCTCTCATCCGCCCCCTCCTCCCATTGGCCGGACCGTATGGCCGACGCTCCCCGCTGCCGATCCGCAGCTCGGATCCGCGCCGCCGCGCCGCATCCTCGAGCCGCCGCCGCGCCGTCGTCGTGCCCCCCTCCCCTCGCCGCCCGCGTCTCTGACTTCCCCGACCTCGCTCCACCGCGACAGCCGTAGAGGAAATACCTCGGCGTCTGCCAGCGTGTGTGGGGGACTTGTGTGGCGGAGATCACCGACCGGGAGATCCACACGAAGAAGTGGATCAGGTCATTCCACACAGCGGAGCTCACTGCCCTGGTATATGACCGGTGGCAGGTCCGGTTCCATGGCGCGGCGGCGAGGCTCAATTTTTTGTTTGGGACGGCACCTGCCCACCTCGTCCCGGTGGCGCCGGGGGTGGCGGATGCGGCGACGGCTCGAGAGGACCGGGAGGTGAGGGAGCGCCTCGCAGTGGAAGCCGCCGCCGAGGAATACATGACGGACCTTCGTCGTCAGCACCCTGAGCTCATGGAGGCAGAGCGGGCCATCTTCGCGGAGCTGGCGGTCGGCGACGAGGTCATCGTCACCTCCGACGGCGAGGAGCAAGGCGGCGGCAACGACAACAGCACGGAGATGGAGTTCGACGCCGAGGAGTGGCGGCGCATCTTCCTAGACTCCGGCGACGATGGCACCGCCCGGACCCAATGGGCGGTGGCATGTGGAGGCAAGATTGGCTCGATCTCTACTATGGCAAGGATGAGGATTAAGATTAGACTAGTTTTAATTTATGTTCAGTTCTAGTTTTAAGTTTAAGTTTAGTTTAAATTTCGCTCGTCAAGACAATGAGTTAAGTTTCAGTTGTTTAAATTCAGTTCTCAAGACAATGTGGCCAATTTTGGTTGTTTAAATGAAAAGTAGGTTGGACTAATATGCAAATTTGAATTTTACTCCGATATGTATAGGGGATCAACTAGATCCGGCCAAATCTTAGTGGAGTAAAAATACTTCACTAAGGTTTTTGCTCCGTCGGATCCCCTGTTATATATATGAGATCGGTTGGAGTTGCCCTTATCATGTGTAGGAAATTTTAACCGCTAAAGCATTTTACTGAGAGTGATTCCACGGAAAGTCATTTATTACTGTTTAATGTTTGAGAACATGGAAAGAGAAGGGAGCTGTTGAGCTGAAAATTGTTGACTCTGACGCCATGTTCACAAACAAATCATGAGGCCATATAAATGTCCACACTGTGTGGATAAACTGGCCGGCTGGTTCAAGCGATTCATCCAGGCGCGCGAGTATATGTAAACTCAGCGTGATGACGATACATCCTTGAGAACAAAAGAATCATACAGATTACTACCATGGTCTAAGAAGTGTTTGCTATAAACTGTATATACTAGATGATACCCTGCACGTTGTTGCGGGAATTTTTAATAAATAATTTAATGTTTAAATACATGATTTTTTTTATGAAACATAGTATAAGTAGATATAAAGAATGTTGTTTGGAAGAAATATTATTTAGAGTAAGCATTTCAAGAAAATTTGACGATAAACAGACAAAAGGTGTGATTTTTGTTTTGATCTATTACCTTGGCAATATATCAGGAAGGCAATATGAGATGTAACCAGTGTTGCATAGAGACATTGGAGACATCTCAACCCTTGGCTAAACCTAAAACAACGATATAACCTACATATGTGCATTCATAAAAAAACATAGCTCACATGGAAAAAACGTGAGTTCACACATAATTTGATTTCCTATTAAAAGAAGAAGCTCACTTAACCAGGTAGCTCATTCACCACAATATAGGTAGCTCTAATTATTTTTGTTTATCTTTTTCACGTGCACAACCATGCATGCTTCCCTATTAGGTGAACCTTAGTTTAGTCATAAAAAAGACCTTATTAGCTATCCACGTGTATGCAATGCAATAAAATTGGGATTAAATGGTTGCATGGGAATAGTGGGTTACAAAAAATTAAAAAATTGTTGAACTACCTCACTGTACGCAATGGAATTAAACCCGGACTAAAAGGTTGCTTGGAACACTGGAGGTTCGAGGGAACGAATGCATCTAATGCAATTTTCTTACCTGTTGGGAGCAAAAGAGACATGGACAGAAAGCGCAAGAGATTGAGAATGAGAAAAGACGGTTGTTTGCGCTCTCAGAATCAGACGAAAGCATTAACAACACATGAAGTCTAACCAAATAGTTGGACAGGGACTCGTGTTGTACGTTTGGAGTGGATCAGATGACGTCAAGAAATATACATATAGCTAAAGAAACCCACGATGACATGGTTGTTTGAGAGTGCACGAAAACATAATAAATGGTTACATGTGGCAGATTGCATGTGCCTGAAAAATTAGTGGGAGCATGTGCATGAAGAGTTAGTGGGAAAACATTTTTACATGGTGGACCTCCTTGATGATGTGGATAGCTTGCATGTCAAGATAAATAAGATAGTGCGGATGAATCTCTTAGGTATATAGGAGCTAAAGAAAACTACGATGACGTGGTTGTTTGGGAGTGCACGAAAACAAAATAAATGGTTATATGTGGAAGATTGCATGCGCATGAAAAATTAGTGGGTGCATGTGCATGAAGAGTTAGTGGGAAAGCATTTTTTTATGTGGTGGACCTCCTTGATGATGTGAATAGCTTGCATGTCAAGATAAATAAGATAATGGGGATGAATTTCTTAGGTATATAGAATACGCAACACCGGACACAGCTATTCTCAGCTCGAGCTCAAATGAGCCTGCATGAACAATAAAATCCTAAAAAAAAGAAAATCCTGAAGTTTTTTTGTGCGAAACATTGACAAAATTATCTGGTGCTTGAAAAATGTCAATCGATGAACTTTTCTTAATTTACCGAACTTTTATTAAACATCAATGAACTGTTTTTTAAAATTCGTAAACCTTTTTCAAAATTTGATGAATTCTTTTTCATAAAAAATACAACTTTTCCAAATTATTTTCAAATAATTTGCAAATCTAATAAATAGAGCGGATACATTGATTCTTAAACATTTCGCGTTCCTTGTAGTCACTAGCGCTTACCAGCTGTGGTCGTTAGCAAAGCAGTTGTGTTGTAACGGCAAGGGGTGAGGTCGAGTGCCTGTAACCGTGTTGTTTTCACAAGACATTTTTCCTTCTACTGCGCGTGGTGGCCCGGCCCATGAGGTGCGTTGCGTGGGCGCCAGCAAGGCGCAGAACAGGAGCTCCCACTAAACCCAGCATGAATTCTTTTTGTTTGGGTAATAAACATGATTTTGGGCTGAGAGTTCAGGAACCGGCCACCTTGTGTGACCGTGTTGTTTCTGAAATCACTAATTGAGGAATACTTCTTGCAAAGATCACTCTCACCTTTTCAGGTTATGACAAATAGTGTGTTGTATGTGCGCTACTTGTTGTAACCGGAGATTTTTCCCTTTTTTCATAGATTCGTTTATTCAAAACGTTTTATCTCTTGAACCATACGTCCAAATCTCAAACCGTTTTCACCGTTGAATTCCTCGCGTCAAGCTCTTCATAACTAGATCCCATGTTGACGAACTTTTTTTCATGAAAAAATCAAGATGAAAAAACCGAACCGGGAAAACGGGTTTTTTCCTTTCCCGAGAGAGGCACCCTCACGAAATCACAGCCGTGACTCTCATGGAAGCAAAACCGTGCCTCTCACGGAAGGAAAAACAGAAAACATATTTTTTTTTCGTTTCCGAGAACGCACGACCGTGCCTCTTGCGAAAGCACAACCATACCTCTCGCGGAAGCAAAATCGTGCCTCCCACAGAAGAAAAAAACAGAAAATGTGTTTTTTCCATTTTAGAGAGGTGCGGTCGTGCCTCTCACGAAAGCAAAACCGTACCTCTCGCGGAAAAAATAGAAAACACGTTTTTTTTTCGTTTCCGAGAGCATGGTCGTGCCTAAAGCAAAACCGTGCCTCTGGCGTAAGAAAAGAAAACAGAAAACGAGTTTTTAAACGAGCTGCCTCTCGTGAAAGAAAAGAAAAAGAAAACGCGTTTTTCACGCGAATTTTTTTTGTCCAAAAGCTAAGAAAGACCGGTGAAAAACCGAAACGTCGAAAAAGAAAAAAAACTCCGTTTAAAAAGCCGAAATGCATGAGAAAAAAAAATATCCGGAGGGAGCACCCAAAGCACGACACGTGTCGAACAGCTGAGAGATCGCCAAGTGACGCTGGTCATTGTGAGGCCTCCGAAGAAGCGCGGGTCAACTAGTTGCTCTCTGTTGTTTCGGGATCCCAGGGCAAACAAAAAGTAGGAGCTCCATGGTTTTTAAATGGCCCAGCAACGTGGCTTGGCATGCATGGCTGCTGTTGGCCCTGATTGTTGTAACCCTGGCTTCTCCATTGTTGAGTGTCGTGATTATTAGGAAAGCTAGAATAGCGTAGGATATTATTCTATCTTGTCTTGTACTTCAAGATAATTATGTACTCCTATATATATGCTCATGAAGCTCAAGCAATACAACAACTATTCGATAAATCCTTCTCTCCCTTCCAACATGTTATCAGTTTTCGGGTTCTAAACCCTAGCCGTCGCCGTTTTCGCACCCGCGCGCCGCCTCCGGGGTGGTCGGTCTCCATGGCCGCCGCCGGGGGCCGCGCCGCCCGTACCTAGGGTTCGTCCGCCGGCCGTGTTGGCCGGCTGCCCTAAAGAGTCTTTTTCCCGATCCTTTGATCCGGGTTTTTCTCTTTTTCGTCGGTCGCTTTGATCGGCGTCTACTTTTTGGTTTTCCGATCTATTCTTGATCGGTTTGCGTCGTCCATCGCCGCCGTCGACCCCGAGCGCCTCTACTCCGACCCCGGCGCGACCAGCCGACCTCTCCTCCGACCCGGCGGCCACGCGCGCCGAGGCGGCCTGTCAGGGCCAGCCGCCGTCTGCGCGTCCGTCCGCCCGTCGCCCTGCGCCGGCCGTCACCGCCCTGCTCCGACCGGGAAACCTCCATCGCCCCGACCCGGCGGCTTCGCACCATGCGATGGCCAATCATAGCCGTCGCTCGCGCGCCGGCCCGCCGATCGATCCACGTCACCCGCCTCCACCGCGTCTACACGATGGCTTTGGCGGCCCGGGTGCCGGTGCTGACGTCCCACGCCGGCCGTCGTCGCCGGCATCATCCAGGACTCCGCCGCCACCACGCCTCCATCGAGCGGCGTCCCCGTCCTCACGCGCGATTGGCTTGATCACCCGCTTGCCGCCGCGATCCGCCTCATCTACGCAGTGCGACCAACCTGGCCTATTGGTGACGCGCGCCTCCGCAGGTCCCGTGAAGATTGTCTTGAGTACTGCGCGCCTCTCCACCGATCGAGCCTCGACCTGCCGCTGCGTCGCCCCATCGGGCCGCAGCGCCGCTGCCCCGTGGTTCTCCTCGCGGCTGCATCGACTCGTGCGTCGCCACTGCGTCGCCCCTTCGGGCCGTAGTGCCGTGATACGCGGTCCCCACCGCCGCCTCGAGGTCGTCCCCACGGTTGCACCGACTCGCAAACCGCCATTGCGTCTCCCCTTTGGGCCGCAGCGTCGCGGCCTGCGGTCCCCGCCACCGCCCGAGGTCTTCCCGCCGTCGCCCCGACCCGCCTGTCACCGCTGCGTCGCCCCTTCGGGCCGTAGCGCCGCGGCCCACGGTCCACTCCGACGTCACCGCGCGTCGACCTCCCGTGGTATGCACCGTGCCGTCTCCCTTGGCGCGGGAACGCCACCGTTCGCGTCGGTCTTCGTCACACTGTCAGGGTTCTTCGCCTACTTCGAGCACCGCCGCCGCGCTCCTAACCTAGCCGCCGCCGCCGCTCTTCTTTGGCCGCCGCTGCCGCTACCCACGTAGCCGCCGTGGCCGCCCGTCCACCTCCTTCGTCTTCGTCCAAGCACCAGCCCATCGCATCGTCGTCGTGATCTACCCCGACCGCTTCATCTACTCCGACAACCGCGGGCGACATTGGCCCCACGCCGATTGGCGCCACAACCGTCGTCGAGTCCTTCTCTGCTGGCCTCTCAAACTTCTTTGACATGGCGTATAGCTCGTGCAGGTCCCAGTCTACGCATGCCCGGTGCTGGCAACATCACCGCGTGCCTTCGTCCACGACGTGTCCCCGGGCCTGGCAAGCCTGGTGCGGCGCTTCGTCAACTTCGTCTTCGTCCGTCTACGCATGCCCGGTGCTGGCAACACCGACGCGTGCCTTCGTCTACGATGTGTTCCCGGGGTTGGCAACCCCGGCGCGACGCGTCATCAACATCATCTCCTTCCTGGCGCACCACTACTTCGACAACACTGCGCCCAAGACTAACTCGGCGCCTCCTTGCGTCCGCGGCTCCACGGCGACTTCCTCGACACCGGCTACCCCGACTCGACATAGACCACGACATTCTTCGCACGGCTACCTCGACCATGGCTCCACCACCCACGCTCTCGGCTATATCGACAAACGGCACAAAGGGCTACCGCCTTGCTTGAGCAACCTCGTCGATTTCCACTCCAGTCACGACTTCCGCGATGCGTCGACCGTTACGACTGTGGGGGGTGTCCGCCGGCTTGCCTTCGGATTCTTCTTCAGTCTCACCGTCTGCGTCGCTACCATTGTCACTGCGGGGGGATGTTGAGTATCGTGATTATTAGGAAAGCTAGGATAACGTAGGATATTATTCTACCTTGCCTTGTACTCCAAGATAATCATGTACTCCTATATATATATGCCCATGAGGCTCAAGCAATACAACAACTATTCCACCAATCCCTATCCCTCTCTCCCTTCCAACATCCATCATCTTTCTTGATCTGAATTGATCTAAAACAATAATCTTCTGATCTAAAAGAGACGCAAAAAGAAAGAAAGAAAAAAGATCTTCTGATACAAGGAAAATGCTTGTCCCTGAGCGTCTCCTTCAGAATCTGTTTGGATACATTTTGGTAGGAACTGCACATCCGCTAAGCGAAGATACTCACCTGGCAACTAGAGTTGTTAGGAGTGATGCTACTTTGCTGACAAGAAAAAGACTAGTCTGGTCTTCTCGAGCTCTCAATCAAAGAACTTTGGGTGGCATGGCAGGCCGGCTGAAAGGAAAACTACTTAACGCGGCAGAACAAAGAAAATCAAAGTCATTGTTTAATTAACGTACATATAAATAAACATGTGATTCGATATGATTACACTACCTAACACAGATTGCAGACATGTTGATTTGTAGCCTGTATAAGCTTCGTTGCTGTTGACAAAACCTTTTCTCTACAACTGTTGACAAAAAATATCCCAGCAAAGCTCACCAGTTGCGCATGGTATGGTGTTGGTGTTGTATAGTACTCCCTCTGTTCCTAAATGTAAGTCTTTGCAGAGATTCCACTAGATGGACTACATACGGAAAAAAATGAATAAATCTATATTTAAAATGCATCTACATACATCCGTATCTAGTTCATAATAGAATCTCTACAAAGACTTATATTTAGGAACAGAGGGAGTATACATTAGTGCACCTATCAGCAGATGCAGAGATGCCGACCGGTTGATCCGGAAAATCAAGGTATTAGGCAATTTTCCGGCAGCTAGCTAAATCAACCCTTTCAATTCCCCCTTTAATTCCTTTCCTAATCACAACCAAAGTCAAGTTGGAACAAGGAAGAACGATGCAATTAATCATACACACAAAACACAATCATGTAAACTAAGTGGAGTAAACTAACCAACTGATTAATTAGTAGTAGCACACAGAAAGGTGATGCGTGTTCAACCTTTGTGTCCTCCCTTTTCCCACAACAACCCAAAGCTTTGGGGTTTGAATACGCAACATGCACTCATCTGTGTCTGTGTGACCATGCATACATGCACTCTCTTTTTTTTCTCTCTCTTCTTTTTGGGACAGTGTGATGGATCGACCAAACGCTTTCATACAATAAACTTCTCCTACGTACACGTACGTGCGAAGTTCCAAACAGAGCCAAGTAGTAGTGCTCCTGCTTTGTTGCCATGGAATTCAAGCCAACTCAATCAATCAGACGCTTTGCTTCGAGACTCCGTTGTTAGGCGACAATAATTGCAAGAACGATCTTGACCTGCCGATGCCTGCCTTCCTGCATGTTGCTTGCTTTGTCAATTCAAGTGTTCGGCGTTGAAACTCTAGCCAGTTTGAATGCTTGCACATGACACGTAGTAGTATGCATGTGTGTATGTGGTACGTGCCAAATCTTTTGACGTTTCGCTGTAGACGGATGGGGGACCTGAATTGACAAAACGAGTTCGTTAACTAACTCGATCGCTGACGCATGGGGGTGTTGTGTGACGACTGGATGACGCGACTGTGCGCAAGGCACCGATTAGC
This sequence comes from Triticum dicoccoides, assembly GCF_002162155.2. Taxonomy (NCBI): domain Eukaryota; kingdom Viridiplantae; phylum Streptophyta; class Magnoliopsida; order Poales; family Poaceae; genus Triticum; species Triticum dicoccoides. The sequence goes on along the minus strand of NC_041391.1, from coordinate 166,855,497 downwards.
CAGCTACTCCGAGGAAACTAGCTACCTTATTATAGCTGGCCAGTTGGTACGATACATGGAATCTTGATGACTTGATCAGGGTGCATGTCCCCTAACGGCCGGCTGTGCTGCTCACGCTAGACAGATATTGTGCGCACGATCAATCGATCGATCGAGGGGTTGTTGATTATGATGATGGTATATCAATCAGCTGCTTGGCTTGTTTGCCAAAATGGAATGTTGCTCCGGCGTCTCACTCTCCGTGCATCGATGTGATGTGATCCATGGCATGGAGCTCCATGTCGATCCGTCCCTCTGTGGGGAAATATGTTCTTTTTTTTTGCAGGGTGTGGGGAAAATATGTTTTG